>NW_017097255.1:0-77869 GCF_001412225.1 Nicrophorus vespilloides
GTATAGATACTTTCCTGTGCTCTTATCCGTATTGCTGTAATACGCGTTCGAAGTTGAAAAATTGAAATTAAAACGGTCGAAAAAGCAGTGTCTTCACATTTCATTGATTTACTCGAAAACTATAATAGATAGAATAAATCCAATAATGCATATGAAAGCTGAATGTTTGGGGAATCCAGCAAGTATAGATACTTTCCTGTACTCTTATCCGTATTGCTGTAATACGCGTTCGAAGTTGAAAAATTGAAATTAAAATGGTCGAAATAGCAGTGATTTGCTTAAAGTTACTTAATTAATTTACTAGAAAGTGGAGGGAAAAAAATTGATTTGGATTAACATTAATTATTTTATTATCACTTAAAAATTTGCAAATTTGTTTTTGTGGTAAAAGAGTTTAAAAATATATTAATATCTTTATAAAACTTACTTTGTATATACCTATAGAAATAACAGATAAACCTATTTTTCAATTTGTATGAGCATTGAAATTTTCCTCTCGGTTGTTTTTGCAAGCATAGTTGTTGTTGATATTGAGAGTTCTCTGCGCAGATTATATGAACATGTAACAACGTTTGATTGCGAGGTCTTGAATGAAGGAACCCTCCACCATTAGAATTGATTAAAATCATCAAATCTAATTCTAAATGCAACGATAAAATACGTTCTAAAGTGCACAATAAATTAGATAATTGCAATGCACAAGTGAATCAATTCCGATTCTTATTTGTATCCCTATCATCTTTAACAAAGCGTCAATTTACAGGACAATTTTTGCATTAAACTTTGCGTTTATTAAGGGCACAGTCACTTAACCACCGTATATGAAAGGCGCGCAGGATTTGCATTTGCTGCAGTCGCATTTTAGCTCTTGATCAAATACATTCAATACAGTCAACCACTATGAAGCTCTTCAAAAAGTTATCCTTCTTCGCCATTGTTTGTCTCCTGTGCTTTAATGTTGTAATGGGTAAGTTAAATTTATTTTTACTAAATATCACAACTAATTGCACAATTATTGCACAGGGATGAGCGAATACAACTGCGAGAAGACTCTTGATTGCAACGGGCCAAACAGTCTCTGCATCAAGAATCGGTGCATCTGCATGAAGTAAGTAAAATCCTTTATTTTATACATATATGCTTGTAGAGACATGCGGAAAAACGTTATTTTGACTGCAATTTGTGTCACTTTTTGTATTGCAAAATGCTGCGAAAATTTTGTGCGGTTATACAAAAATTATTTCATTTCAGGAGTCACAAATGGGATGAAGAAAACTATGAATGCGGCACTGAGTCAACCTACGAACCTCCCCCTCAGAAAACACCGGAACCAGACGGTATACAATTTTTTCTTTTTTGTTTTACGAAATTGTACCTATTTTTATTGATATCGTTTCGGTATCTTTTTAGAGATGACAATTTATTCGGTAACTTTAGCAAATTTCTCATACTGCAAACAATATTATTTTATAACATTATCTCACAAGACAAATTTCCATTTTTTCTATGAAATTTATTGTTGCAACTCGCAAATTTTTAATAAAGTCATATATTCTGTTGAAAATTTACTAAAATCACGGTAATTTTAAAATATATATATTTTATGAAAGAAAGCAACTTGCTGTAATAAATTAAATTTTCATTTTTCCTACATACATTTTTTAAATTAGATTTTTTCAACAAAAAATCAATCAGTCAAACTAAATTTTAATTCATCAAAATAAAAATTTGTGGACAAAATTATTTTTGTATACATCAATGATATGTTTATTCTTTTTTATAGTCATATCCGGTTTCAAACAGTCCGGTATATAGACAGAAGCATTTATACAATTCATTAATTGATAGCAGATTTTAGTTAATTTACTATACTCCATATTTTAATCATTTTTAGGTTGTGTCTTTGTTAGGTTTTGTAAATATAATTTTCCATTCCTATGTAACTTATTCCAAGCATGTTTTCGTTTTGATTAACCATATCTACGACATTTCATTATTATTTCTATTTTTATTACATTTTCATATTCAGTAATTAATAATTTTTTACTCTATTAACTTTAAAATCTTTAAACTTTATGTAACGGTTATATTTAATATTTTATACTAACAAAAGTTTTGAGAAGTAGAATCAAAAAATTGGATTAAATATGACGAAAACTAACGTAAATATATTCAATGAGAAATAAATTAAACTGAGTTAATCGAAATATCTTATTGAACTCTGTTGATCCGAATTTTCTAATATATTGTAATTTACGCAGATCGATCTGTTTTTCTTCATAGGCTTCATAACAATCTCCTCTGGGCATAGATTGGATAACTTCAACATACTCTTCGTAAACTTTGATTTATAAGTATATAAAGTATATAACCAAACAAACATAATTAAGTATGAAAAAAATAAAATAAAACTGTATAACAGTAAACATAGTAATAATAGTTAAGCATATGCAGTAATGTATTATTTTATCCTTTAAAATGCTGTATTAAAAATCAAATAAAAAAAATCTTTGTTAAATCAATGTTTTGTTTTTTTTTTGAATCCTTCATGACCATACAAATCCTTATTTTCATTTATAATTCTTAATAATTTTTCAAATCTGTCTTCTAACTAAAAGTGTATTTAACTTTTATGTAACTTTAACTGCAGTCATTTTTTTATCTGTATAATTTTTGAGTGTTTTTTCATGTTTAATAACATTGAATGAATCATATAAATTAATTGACTAATTTGTTTCTTCCTATTCAATCTATTTACTAATTATCTAATTTTGTCTTTATAACAATTATTCACTAATTAGGTAATTAATTTATGAGCATATGTCTATTCTGCATCCTCGGTTTACGTAATTGAATACTTGAAAAGCTACAACACATCAATTTATAAACAGCGATCTATGAGTATTATATAAACATATGATGCGTGAGTCAAGCATATTAATATAAATATGGATATTATGTACCAAATTAAAATTTACATTCAATCCATAAAAGCATAATACGTTTTGTGATAAATTTAAATCATAATTGTAAACAGAGAGAAAGCTTGTTTTATTACTTTTTAATTTATTCACTAACTGTATTTCGGAATCATCCTGAACTCCAAAAAAAAATGTAATCATAACGGTTAATGGTATGTCATGTTTTTTTTTGTGAAACTTAATTGAACGGAAATTTTCCAGTACTAATTTATTTTAAATTGTACCGACTCATCGGATGACATTAAATGAAAAGCGTTTAGGCATTTGCGTATTTTTTTACGAAAGAATATATTGTATTAATAAAAAATATATAACTTATACAAGGAAAGAGTTATGCGAGAATAAAGTTTGAGTGTATCGATCGAATACTCAACCGGATATGGGTTGATTGGTGAATCCCCTTGGATTGTAGAAGTTGGTGCTCCTACCTCTATTATATTCTAAGGGTTTATTGACGATGCCTTCGAACAGGACGTTCTTGTTGTCCCTCCTGTAAATGAAAAAGGCGAAGGGATGGTCGGCAATCACATTTGGATTGGAAGCTCCCATCAGTGGTATGACTACAGCACCAGTGGCAGCAGCGGCAATAGTTCCGCGTTCATCTACAGTAATCTTGGTTTTATGCACGATGTTGTCAATGAAAATTGGTTTATTGGTCACGATTCCACTCAAATTGGCTTTGTCTCCAAAAATATCGCGGATTCCCAACTGAAACACAACAGTTGAAAGAAAACTATGCAAATTATAACGTTAACTTACTGTTTGTAAAGGTCTGCTCAATTCCGTAGAGAATTCGATTTCAAACCTTGGAATTTCGAATTGCACTTCGGCCATCTCCAATTTATCCACGATATTCCTAAAGGACGCGTGCTGTAAATCCTTGATCAAGGCGTGAATATTGTTTTTCACGCGTGGCAGCAGAATTAGCATTGCGTATTTGTCATCCTGTAATAACAATAATTACTTGGGGAACATTGAAATTACCAATGATAATATTACGCTGTATGGGATTTCCAATGCGTGGGCGTCGATGTCCTCGATAAGCTTGTAGTTCAAATTATCGGTATTCTGCATCATGTAGGCATTTACGCATTGCCTGTTAGGCATTTGGAAGCATTTCACAACAGTCTGTTTGTGGTCGAAGGATTTCTTCCAAAGTCCTTTGAAGTACAATGCGTTCATGACCACCATACCAGCGTCCGGCCTTACGTAGTCACTGTTCACGATCTCATTAATAGAGCCTCGAGTGATATTAGAAACCAAGCTGTTGATCAAATGCGCTGCCGCTTCAGAGTTAGTGAAATCTAGTGTCTTCACAAAACCTCTATAGTATTTCTCGATTGTTTTCCTGTAGGAATCCGAAACGGTTAACTTATTGGAGGCGAATATTCCGTTCACCGATTCTAATAAAGAATGCGCGCCTCTATCCTGAAATCGAATACAATCAAATAAAATTGATTATATGATATTATCAAAGCTTACAGATAGGTCGTAAAGCAAAGGTTCGAGTTGTTTCCTAACATCGTTTTGGTTCAACGGCAATCGAAGGGTCTTCACTATTTCTTCAGCGCAGTTGCCTTTGGCTCCTTCCAAAACCATCCCCAAAGTCGCTTTGATACTGGCAGGCGATATGAATACATTTTCATCAGAGGCAACCTCCTAATAACAACAATTAATACCAAGGGTTTCTACATAAAGCATAGATAAATTCATCATACCCTGAGTAATTCTAAGTCGAAATAGTTGAAGCGTTTGCTGATGGCTTGTTCTGGCTCATTAAGCGGTGTTAAATTCGGCGAAAGATTCGGATAGTTGTTGGCACCCGAGGCTGGAGCTGCAATATTTTGAAATATTTTCGATTAAAGTAATCAGTTAACCTTAGGGTCACTGCGCAAAGCTTAAAATATATTATATATATTTTAAAAACAAGTCTACGAGTTCTTTTGCACGTGATCAACAAAATGACTACCTGAGAATAAGAGAAATATCCAGATCATGTTTTTGTTGTGTTACTTATGTCAGGTGTTAAACGAGCGAGGTAGTTATTGCGTTGGGCACACTTGTACTGGCCACTGGTCAAAACCAATGCAATGTCGCAGGCAGCGACCTTGGAATTCCCGTGATACTGGTCGACCGTTTATGCGAGATTCAGTGTTTTCTGCTGCGCCATGCCCAAGCAGACACGAAATAGTTACTAATTAATAATCATATCAATGAATGGGTTATTCCGAGCATTCAATCAAATTATCTACTTTGATATTGAACGCTTGGGTATTTCCAATGCTTTTTTCGTGTCCATAAAGAAAAGTATTACTACACGAAAACATTTATTTTCACTACATTGTTTTTTTTTTGTTTTTCTTCTCTACAGCAACTTACTTACCGTTCAAATTAGTCTGGTCCAGGCTGTTATCGCCGAAGCGACTCGGTGTGGGGATTGGATTCGAATCCAACGGGTTTTCCACCTTTCCAACGAAGAGGATGGTATGCGTCGTTTGATCCTCGATGAAGAAGAGGAACGGATGTGTGGCATTGAAGTCGATCTGCGCATCGCCGAACTTGTTTGCAATCTGGATAGCTGTTAGATAAAAGTTAGAGTGATCACTTAACGATTCTAGCTATAGTTACTTGTTGAAGCATAAGCCACGCTTCCTTCTTCGTTGACCTCAATTCCTGATTTCTGCATGATGTTGGATACCTGGAGTTGCGCACCGCCACTCCTTAAAATTCCCGGAAGACTCGCAGTATTTTGGAATAACGACACTAATCCCAACTGGAAATGAACTCATAGTTATCTAAATTACCAAGGGAAAAGAGTCATTGCATTACTGATTTCAAAACGTCCGTCATACTGGTTTGGAAGTCGAATTTGAATTTAGGCAGGATCAGATCAACTTTTGTCTTGTCCATCAAACCAATGTGGTTCTTCAACTTAGTGATGGTTAACTGCTTGATGAGGTCCTCCAAGCCAGCCTTAGCATTCGGCAACATGATAATCATCGAGAATTTGAGTCCCTGCGCGTAATAAAAAAAAATAATTACATTTATTACTTTACATTTAGAAAGAGGCATTACTTTATAGGGGATGCGAATCAGTTTGGCGTCGAGTTCCTTGGAATGCGTGAAGAAGTAAACGTCCGTATTGGCCATGTACTCCACCTGGATGGTATTTTTCGGCGTAAGATAAAATCCGCCGGTTTTTGTCTCGTTCTTAGGGAATTGATGGTACCAGAAACCCTTGAAGTAAATAGCGTTGGCGATGAACATAACCGCATTATTAACATCATCTGCAAACAATCATTTTTTTTTCGTTAAACGTGCTTAATAATAATCAATATATCATTTTCTTACCTGGAGTCACGAGTTTATTGATTCTACCCATGGTCAACTTGTCCACCCACGCGTTAATAGTGTTGCTCGCCCTCTGGGCATCCGCGAAATTGGTAGGCTCGATCTTTGTCCTGTATTTCTCGCATGCTTTCGCCTGGAACAACTGCTGAGGTTGTATCTTTTCATCCAAGAAAACACGAGTACCCAATTTCAGAGTGTACAGCTCGTTGGAATCTATAGGTTGGGAATCGTCGCATCCGTACTTCTTGTAGTTCTGTAATTAGTTTTACATTATTTCACTTGTTGTTATTTTTTTTTTATTGAACTGCTGATTTACTTGTAGAGAGTCGATGATGTTGCTGTATTCCTGTCGAACGAACGTCTTGTTCTGGTGGAATTTAAGGACCTCGCGAAGCTCGGTTTCGGTTGTTCCAGCGGCGGCTTCGTATACGAGCGCCAGGACGATTTTCAAGCTGATCGGCGAAATAATGATGTTGCCGCGGTTCTCCTTGACCACAGCCTAACAAACAAGTAAGATCAGAGCGATTCTAATTAAAGGTTTAAGATTAATACCTTGAGAAGTGTCCAGTCGAATTCATCCATAAGACCGTTCTCGTATAAGGGCATGTAATCGTCATGTTCGATCGATTGCGCTGCATTTGCTAACGATATTAGCGGCGAGCAGAGCAATACACCTATTAAGTAATTAAATTTGATGTAAAATACGTTTCTTGTTTCATTATTTTTTTTCATCGATTTTTCACTTACCGAGCAGCAAAAATGTGGACATCTTGTAAAGAACGTCTGCTGACCCTCTGAGATACGTCGCGCGTTGAGGTCACCACTGGATAAAGAATGCTCCGGCAGCGTGTATATAAATAAACAAAACAACACTTTAGATACCGATAAACACAACTGATTCGACGAGCAGCGGAGCTCGAATAGCGCTTCGGCTTTGGCGCAGGAGTTCAATGCTTCAGATCGGGCATTTCGAGCATTCCTGAATAGGCCCAGCCAATGGAAAAACAATAAAGCCAGCAAACAGGTAGAGCGCACCTGACGTCACAGGGAAATCCTGACCTTGACGGGATCATAAACTTGACCAGGCTACTTTTATTTTGCACCGCAATCGGAGATCGCCGTATTCAAAGATCTCTCGGTTTCTCTCCGACGCTTGCCAATCCTTCAAGGACTCTCTCTGTCTCGTCATGCTGGTTCTGATAACTGGTTCCTTCATGAACACCACCCTGGTCGCAGACGGCGATAACCACGATGTCCTGTGTCCGGTGGTGCCGGAATCTCTTTTTGGTTTTGTGGACGACGAACAGGATGCCTATAGTGGATTTAGCGGAATCGCAATCGCTGACACCGTATACTTTTTCTACAATTTGCTTGGGTAATTGCATTTAATGATTACGCAAGGCGACCACAGGAAACTGCGATACGAAGAAAATTGCACGCACAAAATTACATTTCTTTTTTGATACACTAGAGCATTATTTATTTCTAAATGAAGCTAATAATTTAAATAAAAAATTCAATATACAAAATGTACATTGAATCAAATCAAAGATCATTTTTATTAATTAAGTCTGTGAAGAAAACAATCAACTTTAGAGCAAATAATAAAATTGGTTTGCAGCGGTTAACTTTTTATTGTATTATTATATTAAATATTTATAATTATATTATTGCAATAAATATAATTATTATAGGCAGAAAGACTTCGATCTTTAACTTTTTGGCTCAAAAATTAGTAAATTATTAAATTAATATATATGTAAAGAGTAGTTATACCAAATATTTCGATGACATTGAGTATAATTAACGAAGTTAATATTTATAACCCAAAAAAAATATATTTTCGTACCGTAATTATATAATAATAATGTTTTAGTGCATAAAAACTATAGCAACAAATATGGAATATTAATAAATAATTATAGAAATAATACATAAAATAAGTTGCAGATCTCTAATATTTTTTTTAACGTAATTCTTTCTTTGTTATTAAATGTCTCATAAGAATTTTTTTTGTTAATGGTAATAAATACAAACACATTATTAATTAAGGTTAATATAAAAAAATCTTTTGTATCTTTTGAGATTGTATTTTTTACTTCAAATTTAAGTAAATAATTAAAAGAAAAGACAATAAAAGATTGTATGTAAATACTTAAGAAAATAAAAAACGTACATAAGTAAAAACAATATCGTTTATAGTGAATTTCTGTACTCGTCGAAGACAACAATAAACATGAATAGAATAATAACATACATTCTTAATGAGCTTCAAGATTAAAAGAACTCTGGGAATTTCTGCTCATTTATTTCGACAGAAATTCGTTATAAATAAATAACAAAAATAAAGCACGTATTTTTGTTTCTGTTGTTACCGTTTAAGAATTTTTCTTTTCATGTTTAAACTTAGGAGAAAAATATATAAGAACTAGGGGATTTACTAATCATCGTTTCGGAATGATATAGAGATTAAATTTTAAGTAATAATTAGTAAGTCAATGTTTGCGTTTTCCAACAATAATAATAACCGAATGCACTTGATGAATATAAAAAACAGAAGTACAAATAAACAACAATCACCAGTCACGAGACGCCTTGACCGCTGCTGCAGATGAATACTTATTGTTGAAGCATCTTCCTCATATCCTTGCATATTCATTTCAATGCTATACTATAATTTTGAAATAATAAAAAGAATAAATATATCATTAGTCTATAGGAATTGACAATTAAAACTAAATTTTAATTTACAAAATAACTTCTAAAAAATTAGTACACAATTTTTTTTTTAATAATTATTTATAGAAATTTAAGAAATATAATTTGGATTTGACGCTGATTGTTTGTATAATCAAAAGGAATATAGTTTTCTTTCAGTTAAATTAAAAAAATCACTTTTATTAAAACAGCTGATGTTAACTATTACAGTTAACTATTTTAAGTGAGCTACAAAAAATATATAATTTTGCATGCGTTTATTGAATGTTATGTAAGTGAATAGTAACATAATAATACTAATAACATGTGCTAACTGTATATAATATCAGGTCAATCAACTTTCTGAACAAGTCAACTATAAAAAAAAATAGTGAATGAAAAAAATAAATAGAAAATTAATTACAAATTATTGATAGAATTCAAGCAAAATCTTGAATGGTGTCAATTGATAAAAATATTTATTATGTATTGATTATGATTTAATAATATTTCATATACAGTGGAACCTCGCTTAACGAGTTTAATCCGTTTCAAAATTTCCGGATTTTTACTTGTATATTGAAACATATTAAAAAATACACATAATATTTGTACACAAGTTTCAGAAATGATGCGAAACCTCGCTCGTTAAGCAAGTCATTTTTCTTAGAATTCATTTTATGTTATGCGAGGTGTTCGTTAAGCGAGGTTCTACTATATAGAGAATGTATGTAAGTATATTAACAAAGTAATTAACCTTGGAAATGATTCCACGTTTTTCCTAATTGAACTAATCATGATCACGTGCAGTACTCTAATCGTGCTGGAAATAACTTATGACAAAGAAGTAATATTGCATGCGACTATAATCATTTTCTCAAATCTTGGTTTCAAAGATTCGTGAGCAAATTTATTGCTAAATAAAAGTTGAAAAGAAGGTTTTCTTTTAATATGACAATAAATTTTCATTTACTTCGCTAAAGCTCTGATCTAAAGCAGATTATCATACCTATACTTGTAATATATGCTATAATTACTGCTTAATCCAGATTTATACGGATGTAATTATACATTTCCACTTTCCCTAATTATTTTGTCAAAAGAGTGTACATGTATGTTTTCAATTTGTGAAACAAAGCGTGAAAATGAAAGTTTCACAAAACACCTTGAAATACATACTTCTGTTTATATTCCTCTTATCGTTATAGAATCATCTCATAACACGTTCAGCACTGTTGGATATAAATTAAATATTTATTATGCATTCAGACCTCGGCATTTCGGAAGCAGCTAAACATATTTTTTTGTTTAATTCCATCAATTTTTTATATAAAAACATTTAAATGTCAACGAACCTTTCTTTAATAATAATATTTTTTTAAATGAGAGAAACCATTGATACTACGATTTTTAATTGTAGTAATCATAGTAATACCAATAATTTTATTTAACCATCATGTTTTCATCAAAACTAACCTTGTCTTATAGCAGTTGAATTCCTATACTGTAAACGTTCACTTAACGTACAAATAATATCAATTTAACTTTTGAAATAAAATTTCCTTGATTAAACCCCGTAATTCAAACTACGGCCTAAAGTTTCTATCCGACCGGCCGTAGATTCTAAAACAATAGCTGAATATTATGAAAGTAGCTACATATTAGCATGAAGTTATATATTAAATATAAACATTGGATGACGGCAAATTAACGTTCGTATGAATGTCGAGTACGCTCGTGCGAACGTAAATGCATATGGGAATTATTCGTCCGATTAACGTACATGCACTTATCGTATGTCAACTTATGTAATACAGGTATAGTATTCATGTTTATTATATTAATACTAGCGCCAAGCTGAATCGATTGCTGTTTTTATCAGTATTTATCAATTATTGACAGTGTTAATTAGTTTGTTCTATTAATAGAAAATATAATCATTCTAGCTTAATAAATGTTCCCTAAAAGTTTTTTTTATTGATATATCTATAAAATAACATAACTTTAAATACAGTGGAACTTCGCTTAACGAGGTTCCAAAATTTCCGGATTTTTACTCGTATAATCAAGTACTCTTATAGTGAAACAATTGTAGCAAATGATGTAGCAGGCACACAATCCACAATTCTCATTTTTCTTACAATTAATTTTGCTCGTTAAGCGAAATCTTCGTTATACGAGGTGATCGTTATGCGAGATTCCATTGTATTTTTATAATTTTGTAAACAAAAATATATATGACGTACTTCTGTTGGTAATGTATTCTGCAAACTTGATTGCTTTTTATTATTAACTCATAAATAAAGTATAGTTACTGCTGATAGTTTCACAACAACACATTTGTCTATAAATAAAAATGTTATCTCTTTTATTCAATTATATCAGAAAAAAAACAAATTTGTTTTCTACACATTGAACATTATATGACTTATGCTTTTGTTGAATTAAAA
Organism: Nicrophorus vespilloides; assembly: GCF_001412225.1. Lineage (NCBI taxonomy): Eukaryota > Metazoa > Arthropoda > Insecta > Coleoptera > Silphidae > Nicrophorus > Nicrophorus vespilloides. The sequence goes on from NW_017097255.1 coordinate 11,480, forward strand.
TTTAATTTTATTTTTTGATGCAAATCGAATATTTATTGAAAATTTTCTATATCTATTTGATTCGAAGTACAAAGATGAATAATAATAGCCATTCCTATAGTGTTTTTTTAATAATCAAGTAGTTTCAAAATTTCCGGATTTTTAGTCGTATAGTGAAACACATTCAAAAATGCATATGATATGTGTACACAAGTTTTGAAAATGATGCAGCAAGCACGCAATCCGGGACTTCTCTTCTCATCATCATTCGTTATGCAAAACGTCGCTCGTTAAGCGAGGTTCCACTGTACATATTTTTTCAATGTGAAAAAGCATATAAAATAAGACATTCCTATGAGCTTAGACATCTGTTGGCTATGGTATAGTGCAGTAAAAACCAAAACCAGAAATGTACAATGTTGTTTTCGGTTCTGTTAAAAGAGATAGGGAAATCCAAGAAACTTGTTTGGATAGACACATAAATCAATATTTTGAAGAGAACATAGAAACACACTCACATTTTTTTTTGTGGGGGCAAACAAAAGCCTTCGGGCGGTTTCGTTCTTAACAATAGCAAACGAAAGAGACTGGTGACGAGTAGAATGCAATGTTCCACCTTTGTACCGTTTCCATCGAGATTACATAACGAAGAACTGCGCAAATGGATTACAATGCGCAATGATCTATTTGTTTTCAAAATCAAATTGATTTATATACATTTATTACAATATAATCTTCTGATTTGAAACAAACATTTATACAAAAAAAAAATAGTAATTTTATTTATGAAAGTAGATTATTTAAAATATTCCAATAAATTAATATTATTTACAAATTTATTGTAATAATTTTTAAAACAAGTTAAATAAGTTTATACAATAATAGTTAAAATAAATTAAAAAATCACTGACTGACTTAAAATAAATTAAAAATAAATGTACTACAAAATATATGCAGTTTTCAAGGCCATAACGATCATTTAAAAAAAATCTTGTAAACCTTCACAGTCAAATTTACATTACTTCTTATGCAAAATGAAATAAACTAATGTTTACTAGGAAAGTAATATACTCATACCTGCTACCTCCAAACAGTGGCGGATCTATAGAGGGCCCAAATAAATATTTGTTTAGAGCCAACAAATAGTAATATTAACTGACTTTCTTAACAAGAACCGACATTTCACGTTTGTATCTATGATTTTCTCTATTTCAAATCCAGTTAGATTTGGGAATTTTCATGTAATCTATACATATTCTGAAATAATTATAACAAAAGATTCATAAAATCTTATTGAAGAATTTTAATTTAATTTATACTTTTTAAATATTTTTTATGTAATAAAATATGTTGAGATCATATTCTATGTTCAATGTATTGTTGCAATATTTATAAAGAGCCACGAGTTGGGAAATACCTTACTGAAATTTCCATAACTTCAATGATACAATTTTTATTGCATTACATAATTTCTTACAGTTTATTAAAACATTAACATTTGATTTATATATAAAGTCAATCAAATTTATAAGAAAAACAATATTTTGAAATATAGATAATCGATGAAATATTTCAAATGTCTGTATGAAATGTAAATATCTGTTATTAGAAGGACATTTAGATGTAGATCCACAAACTATGTTGTAGTTGTGAACAAATTATAACGTTTTTATTATATATTAAGTGTAGTATTTCTCAAGAATTGTCTCTCAAATTGTCTCTCAAATCTTCATAACTATAAATGGATCTATAGCAGATGTGGTCAGACTTTATGAATTGAGCCTAAATTTATTAATTTTCTCTTGTATATATGAACAAGTAGCATGTACTATTGAATAAATGATTGTATTTCAACAACTGTATGTTACGTAGTTGCCTATAACGATAAATTGTTCTGTAAATATACTTTATCATAAATAGTTATTATTGTCTTATATTCTATCAGTTTCTTTCGAAACTTTTATTGTTATTGAAAATTAGTATTATTAAATACTTGAATAATTGTTATATAAAAAAGGCATCACGAAGAATATTTAACAGTAAAAACATTATAGATTACAACATAATTTAACAGTATTTAAATTTGAATAAATGATAGGAAAATTTAAAAGTGTCGCCAACCTTTATACATATACAAATTATGTTTTTAGGTTGGTAGTGCAGTTGCCGAAGAGAGATGGCGAAGGTACGTGTCTGCTGTCAAACTCTGTTGTTAAAATCGAATTTTTAGTGCAAATTTTGAAAAAGAGTTAACGTTCCTATTGGAGTCAACTGGTTTTCAATTATATTATGCTCCACTCCATTTCTGGAACAATGACCCATCACGCGTACGGAAAGACTAATTTTGAGAGGGAGAAGGCTTCTGGTGCTGGCTCCCTGGATCAGGACTATTCTGTGGGAATTGACCCTGCCTCTGGAGTCTTCTTTAATTCAGATTATAGAAGGTAAACATTGTCATTACTATTGGCACAAATACGTTTCTATCATGAACTTTTTAGACATGAAGACCTCAAAGAAATGCTTGATTCAAATAAAGATAATCTGAAACTTGAGGCTATGAAGAGGATTATTGGGGTATTACACTTTTGTTTATTCTCTGTATATACCATTTTTATTCATGGGTTTTCATTGTAGATGATAGCCAAAGGCAGAGATGCATCATCATTATTTCCAGCCGTTGTTAAAAATGTAGTTTCTAAGAATATTGAACTTAAGAAACTTGTCTATTCATATTTGGAACGTTATGCTGAGGAAAAAGAGGATTTGGCTTTACTTTCAATATCTACATTCCAAAGAGCTTTAAAGGTTTGTCACTTTTAAATTTCTCGGAATGCATTATAAGAATTAATTTTGAAGGAACCCAATCAGTTGATACGTGCTGGAGCTTTAAGAGTATTGTCTGGCATACGAGTTAGTATGATTGCACCTATTGTGATGATTGCAATACGGGATGCTGCTGCTGACATGTCTCCCTATGTGAGAAAAACTGCTGCTCATGCCATCCCTAAATTATATAGGTAATGAATCAACGAAATAATTTTTATAATTTAAATTTATTTACATTTTTTCTTGATCTTGTAGTTTGGATAATGATACTAAACCAGAATTAATAGTGATTATAGAGAAACTTCTAGCAGATAGAACTGTTTTAGTTATAGGCTCTGCAGTAATGGCATTTACCAAAGTCTGTCCAGAACGCGTAGACCTTATACATAAGGTCTATCTTAAGCTCTGTGCCTTATTGGGCGACGTTGATGAGTGGGGTCAAGTAATCATTGTAAATATGTTGACCAGATATGCAAGAACACAATTCACGGATCCATGCAAGAACGTACTGTTAACAGCATTTTTGCTTTACGAAGTGCTATTTTCTTATTTATTATTTTAGGATAAAGACAATGGAGATCGGGCTTTTTATGATTCTGAATCGGAAGCTTCGGATAAAGAGAACACGCCTACATTGGATCCGGATCACAGGTTACTTTTGCGCTCCGCTAGGCCTTTGCTGCAGTCTAGGAATGCGGCTGTTGTCATGGCGGTAGCACAGATGTATCATCACATCGGCCCAAAAAGTGAGACGATCGCAGCGGTTAAAGCACTCGTCCGATTGCTCAGGTCGAATCCAGAAGTGCAGGAACTGGTGCTTAAGACTATCCTCACGATGACTGTAACTAGGAAGGGCGCGTTCGACGTCTACCTGAAAAGCTTCTTCGTGAGAACTTCCGATTCAACTAGGATTAAGCTCTTAAAATTAAATATACTAACGAATATTGCTAACGAGAGTAACATATCCATCATACTGAGAGAACTGGAGACTTACATTTCTAGTTACGATGATGATTTTGTGGCAGCAACTATACAAGCTATTGGTCGTTGTGCGTGTTTCATAACAGCTGTCACAGATACGTGCCTTAGCGGTTTGGTCACGCTACTCTCAAATAAAAATGAAGTCGTCGTGGCGGAAAGCGTTGTAGTTATTAAACGATTGTTGCAAACACAGGCCGCCAATCCGAAGGAAATCATCCAGCAGATGATTAGATTACTGGATAGTATAGACGTTGCTCAAGCTAGGGCTTCAATCATCTGGTTGTTAGGTGAGCACTGCAGAGACATTCCAACCGCTTCCAACGTCCTGAAGCGGGCGGCCAAATCATTTTCAAACGAGGAAGACATCGTTAAGCTGCAAGTGCTGAATCTTGCTGTTAAATTATATATTTCTGACAAGGAACAGTACGACTTACTATGCCAATACATCTTTAACTTATCCAAATACGATCAGAATTATGATATTAGGGACCGAGCGCGGCTGTTACGTAATTTTATAGACAATCCTAGCAACAAATTGGCTGCTTCTGCAGCAAAGATTTTTTTGAGCTGCAAACCGGCTCCTACATATAGAACCAGTGAAGGTACATTACATAATCAATTATTTTAACTGTATACCTACACATTTGTTTATTGTAGAATCAGATTTGTATCAGCTGGGATCTCTTTCGCATTCCATAAATTCTAAGGCCAACGGCTACGAGCCGCTGCCACCATGGCCTGAAGTCGCTCCTCCGAATGTAAGGGAAGTCGAACCCGCCCAAGTGGTTAGCACCCAATCCGAAGCCAAGCTTGAGAAAATTTTCCATTCTTGGGAAACGGAGAGCTCTTCCGAGTTGTCCGAGGAAGCTGAAGGCAGTGGGGAAAGTGACGAATCTTCGGAATCTGAGTGAGTTATTAATTATTTGTAGAATATATAACAATGATGCTAATTGTTGTTTCAGTAATAAGAGCAGTTCATCTGATGAACATACTTCATCTTCGTCAGATTCTTCTTCCGGAGATGAAGATGACGAGGACGAAGAGGAAGAAGAAGAAGAGGAGGATAGCAGTCTCGAGACGGAGGAAGGAGACAATGTAATACTCACCGAGCCAGAGGCAGAGAAACTGTTCGACAATGTACCGCAAAAAAAGACTGAGAAGTCCAACTTAGATTTATTATTGGACTTAGAAATGAATGATCAGAACTTCGGTGGTGGTCCCATATTGACTCCATCATTGGGAGGATTCTTGTCACCGGTCACGAGCGTCACCAACAATGTGCAGGCAATACAAGTCGTCCCATCGGTGGATATACCTATCAAAACCTCCGAAGTACTGAACCGCATTAACGGTAAAGGATTGAGTATCTCCTACAGGTTTACAAGGAACCCGCACCTGTTTTCTCCAAGTATGGTCAACTTGAACCTAGTGTTTACCAACAGCACTTCTGAAGAGATTTCTGATATCAGAGTAGGAGAGAAGACTTTATCACCGGGAATGTCTGTACATGAGTTTGCATGTATAACAAGCCTTAACCCGAATAGCAGTTTACCAGGCACACTGGGAATTGATTTCAATGATTCGTTGCATCCGGCCAATTTACAAATTATTTCTTCATTGGGTACGAATCTTCGAATAAGTTGTTATTTATAATTCTGTCACGACAATATTTTAGGATCTTCAAATATATGCTTAAAACCTGATGTTGGGGAGCTTCTAAGGCCAGTTACGATGTCGGAAGAATATTTCCTTAAGGAGCAGATTAAACTTAAAGGTATGAACGAGCATGTAGGCATTGTCTCCTGTAAGGAAACCAACTTAAAGCAGAAAATCTACCAGGCCGCTAATTTGGGATTGTGTCCGAGCCACGACAATGATCTTCGGTAATAAATCAATATCAATGTTTTGTTAATAATTTACTAAAATGTTGAATCCTCAGGTTCGCTGGTCAAACACTGACCTCGTCTTCTTTAGTTTTGGTGAGTGCAACGAGGAAGGATGTTGAGGTAACAATAACAGTTAATTGTGAGAAACTCGTGTTGGGATCAATGCTGTTGAATACATTGAAATCTGTGCTCCAATAATTCCGCAGCAATAACTAATTATTATTAACCTGGTATATTTTTGACAGAGGACTAAATTATATAACATTGAACCAAATATGAATGATGTGTAGCTCTCGATTTCGTTTTTGCTAATTTTTGTATTTCCTTGAATGCCGCTTCGTCCCTTAAGTTTACTGTACAAAGCGCCAAACTCATTTATTTATATATAGAAAAGTTTATATTTTATTATAACTGTTACTATTCTTCTTTTTTTTCGATAATTAATATTCATTCACCAAATTAACAAATGCCAATTTTTGAAATGAAATTTCAAACATGTATATGCTGTTTTGATATTAAATTTAAAAAAAGAATTATAATAAAAAATATATATTATAAGTTTTCGTTTTCTTGAATTATCTACAATCTTTACAGTAAGGTCAGATATATACATACAAATAAAGATGTCATTGAAATGATTTGAATTGAATGGAGCTTCTTTGAATGATGACCTAGTTATTTAATGAGGATGTTTGTTGAGAAGCACTTAAGTGGAAGGTTACGAGATATAAATATATAGGTTTCGAGGAAAGAAATAAACATAATTATATTATAAATATATTTTTAATTACAAAGATTTTATTTACAGTGAATCCTAAGAAATGCTGAATTCTCGTGGATGAAGTAAATAAAATGAAAAATTTCATTTGAAACCTTACACATATATAAAAGAAATATCCAAAGTTCAAGAACAAAATTAATAATAATAAAAAAAACAACATTTAAGACACACACGTTGCACATTGAGAAATGGGAAAAGTGAAGTAATTATTTCCCTTACAATATCGAGCTCATAGATATTTGAATTTTGCACATCATAATGTCCCTAAACTAATATATCTTAATCACATTTTTTACTCAATCCCTTCCATACATGTTTACATATTCACAGACCTTTTTGTGAAACACCTCCTTTGAATTGTAATACATATCTGCTGCATCAGGATTTAATGGGTCATCAAAATTTAATAAATCCTATAATCAAAACAAGTAAAAAATTTGTAATTTTTGGATTTATTTTTACTTACTGTAAATAAATCATGCAAGCCCCATACAACATCATTCAGTTTCCTGATAGGAGACCAACCTAACCCGTCAACACTATGCTGTCTCAATAATGACAAGCATACTTCACCTGATTCATTTATATTTGGATGCCAAAGTTTTGTCAGGCACTTAACTTTTGGAGGCTAAAATTTCAATTTAATTATCAAATAAATCAATTTCTTTCAATTATTAATACTTACAACCATATTATATTCTTCTGGGACTTCTATTGCAAATCGGAACTTCCCTCCTTGCCAATACCCTTCAATAGGTTTCACAATTAACATAAATGAACTTAAATCATTAACGTTATCATAGCTAACTGTACAATTGGTAGGTAACAACATCTCTTGCACCTCTTTGATCAATAGCTTATCTCTTATTGAAATCCTGCTATTTGTGGTGTTTTGGTCTTGTTGTTTTTTTAGTCTTTGTGATAAGGTTATCATCTTGTTGGGTAGCATAAGACATCAATTATTCTACACTTCGCTAACATACATTACAAAGTTTACAAACAAATTTAAGGCATTTGTCAAATGCTTTTTTAGGTTATAGCTTCTGCGCCAAATTAACTATTAACTTTACTGAGTGATGGCAGCACAAGTCCTTAAGAAACAGTTTAGTTTTTATAATAAAATTATTTGAACTTTTAAAAATGCTCTTCCTCACCTATTCTTTCTTTATAAAACCTTATTAATTATAATTATAACTTGATGAATCTTCATCATCTTCTTATTCATATAGTTCTTCTTCTACTACTACTTCTTCTTCAGACGAATCTAATGATACATCTTGTATCGCTTCTCGACACTTATCAAAATTTGGCTCTTTATAATTATCGTCTCTTTCATATATATAATAAAAAATCACCAACGGGATGAACATACACATATTAAAAAACAGGACAAACCAATCTGCACAGCTTTCAATAGCCATCGTCGCACAATAATGATTTCACAAAACAAATGACGGAAATTAAAGAAATAATAATAGCCAATGGTGTGCTGATTTTCAGTTTATAAATTGTGTATAGCGTTCACTTTTGTTTATATTCCTGTTTATCTTAAACTTACATTTAATATTATGTATTCATACATATTTATTATATACAATCTTCAAATTAACTAAACAAAGAAGTTCATTGCTACCATTATACCTAGAAACTATTGAACATAACGTTTTATTCACTTCAAGCAAGTTGATTTGGATTTTGTTGACTAAGGAATAATACAACATGACTCAATATACTATATTTCCGTCAGCTACTGATAATAGTACGGTTTAATGTGTTGAGTTTGAGTAAACATTTTTTTATGCTTCAGATATAAATTCAAGTTTATGTAAAGTCAACAAATTCTTGAGTTTAGTAAACACATTATATTTATTGTTATGTTAAGTAACATACTTTACTCAATAACTACTAATTTTATAAGAAATTGGGTGTATTAATTCAAGATACTAAATATATGTGAGATTGGGGTCATAAGTTACTATTGTAATCAAATATTTCAAAGTCATTCATTGTTCTCTTATCTTTACCAAACCTGAGTATCATTTACTGTATTAAATGCGTCAAATGAGATGTAAATAAAACAATCTAGTGTTACATTTTATGTATACTTGTATCATGGAGTAAACAATAAAAATATTACTTATATACTTTATTAATATGAAGAATCTAATACGTTCTTATTAGACACAACGTGAAAATACTGCATTCGTATAATTGAATTTACAATTTTAACAAGAGGGAATGGTCAATTCTACTGGCAGTAGACTAGGAAGGTCATGATTTTGTTTTTAATATTTATATTTATTAATCTAGTCAGCATGCACGGTTATCGAATAAATAATTAAAAAATATAAATCCTGCATTTTCAAACATGTATTACATTTATATACTAATATTGATCTTACATATCTTAATGATACCATTAAATTTCTCCATTTAAAATGTTTAAAACATTGCGGAGTCTGAAGAAGGCCGATGAGAAGGAATACAATCAACAATGCAGTGAAATACAATGAAAGTACTGATCCTGGGTGATTGATGAAGATGGGGAAATCCCACAGTACCACGTTTCCACCTGTAATGCAAGGTTTTCTAAAAGCTAGAAACAACTTATCTTTTCGGTAAAATTTTAATCTCATCTAAAATTTTAAGAAACGGATTTGTCCACACGAAAGTCAGCGAGTAAACTATAAGTTGCGTGTGTTTGCTTATGTTTTTTTTTCAATCAGATTTTTTTAAAGTCATATATAAGATTTTTAATATATACTGCTTTAATTACAATTGTTCTAAGGGCAACTGGCATATCTGTAACAGTGATATATTATAACAAAAAATAAATTTAAAAAATCCTTGATATATAAATGTGAATTATTCTTAATTTATAATCAAACTTTATATTGTTTTATAACATATAGTTTCTTACTATATAGATTTAATCAAAATAATTCAAATTTATAAATATTTGGAAAATATAATAAGAAACAAATTTTTCAAAGTAAAAACTTAAATTACTTGGTAAAAATAATTTGCAAAAATTTTAATTTAATTGATTAAAGATAATTGTAAATAATTTTTCTTTTTATATGTATAGAATTGGCGAAAATTTTACTGAAATCAATACTTTTTCATACTAATATTGTAAATAAAAATAATTTGTAAATAATTTTTTTTCGAAAAACTTTGATATGAATCTTTTTGTAACTTTTGTTTTGATTCAATAAATTACGATTTTTATGACGAAATATAAGAAATAATTAGAATATTTTTCAGTTGATGTTAATATGTGAAAACTATTTATCCTGTTGGAAACAAGATATTGAATATAATATACTATGTATACTTACTACCCCAAATTCAAGTTGTTATCAAAGATTGGTGAAAGTTATAGGATTCGGTAAGGTTTGGCTCAAAGAAGTAAGTAATTCAAAGTGTTTAAAAGGCAATTAAGGAAACGGGCAAAATACTTTTGGAAATCAGATTGCTCTGCGCCATTCGTTCCCCATGTGAGTGTGTTTTCCATGAGTTTTGTTTTTCGTTCTTCTCTCTCCCATTTAAATTGGCGTGGAGAAATTGATCGCGCGCAGATTACAGAGGGTGGTTTAGCGGCGGTGTGTAAGACCGTGGAAGGTAGGGTTGCATGAACCCTCCGCGAGTCACGCAACACACGTCCCGGGCCTCCGGGGAGCCAGTTTGGTTCCCAGTTTGGAACGATGTTTCGCTTGAATCTGATGTGTTTGGTGGCACTGTGCACGTGCTCAGCGCGTGAGCCACCCATCTTAACCATCCCCAACCAAGGTCAGCTCCAGGGGATGGAGATGTCTTTGATACGAACCCAAAGGATAATCGCATACCTGGGTATACCATACGCTCATCCGCCGCTGAATCAGCTTAGGTTCGCGCCTCCTCAGATAGATCCCATACCATCATGGGAAGGAGTCTACGATGCTACGAAGTTCAAGGATCCGTGCCTTCAGACGGAGAAGGACTACAAGCAACAGGAGATACCGTTCCTGAACTTGTTCTCTCAGCTGTCCTTCAACATCAGCGAGGATTGTCTGTATCTAAACGTGTTCGTGCCATACGGTGAGTGGATGCGCCGGGTATTATATACAAAGATACCCAAAATCTACATTCGGTTTAGTCAATATGAGGTGAGGTGAGGTTCGGAGAGAATATTCTGCGTCGACAAGAGTAACTGTTTCCTCGAAGGATATGGGAAAAGGGTTGCTATTATCTGGTAGTCCGATCGCCACTTCCTTTCGTTTCCAGTTATAAATAAGGGCTGTATTCAAATGAATGAATATTTTCTGCCGTAAATCACCGGGAATTTTTATCCGGAATTCAGTGAATATAATTTATGCCGCCGTCGAATGCAAACGTTCCTCGCAGCAAACGTACTTATAAATTACTGCAAAGCCGATTCGATCGTCCTGTCCTCTATTTTTTTTTTCGTGCCACTCTAATTGCACCTGTCGTAATTGAATCGCCAGTTAATTGAATTCTCAATTCGGGAATGGAATTTAGAATGATTACAACCTGAATTATTCATCTCTTATACATTTTGTTTTTTTGCAATGTCCTGTTTAATATGTAACACTTTCTGCCACTCACTCACCTTTTCAAGTGACCATTATTTTCTTCGACCGTCTTGTTAGTCAACAGTGACATTAATAAATTTTCATACTAAAAAAGAAAGACGTTTTTGACAACATCTTGTTGAATACTTAACAAATTCTTTCATCTTATTTAACTGGGACTTAAATGAATAAGTTTTCAAATATTTTTTCACTATTTCCTTTGACTGTAAATCTGCTGCTATCCTTAACAATCCATTGTCAATCGACTTGGCTCAACCTCAATCATTTGACTGTCCATATGTGATGAATGATGGCCCTATTGCTGCAAGCACCAAGAGGGCTCACAAAGTGTCTGGATTGACCAGGATTTGAACCGGCGCCCACTAAATCGTGTGTAGAGCGACTTAACCATTCTGCTTGTGCTATTTTTTTGTATTATTCAATTTTTCAGGCGACGATTGTATTTTTCGGTCGTCTTTGTGATTTAGATTTATTAGTTCTTATGTACTAAAAAATACATAAAAAGGGAAGAGGAAAAAAAAAAGGAAAACATAATAAAATTATCGCGACCAAGTTGTAATTGCCGCCAGTATGGAAATAAAGCACTGCAATCAGTTGCGTAACTACACCGCATGTAGCTGCTTTGTCACGCAAACTTATCAAACTTTGCCATCGGCGCAGAAAAAAAAGCAAACCCCGAAAGGGGGACAAGTGGGTACATGAAGTAAGAACGAATTAAGTAAAGCAATTTTAATAAATGTTAGTTTCAACGTACAAAAGTTTACATTCAATCTTCTTGTTAACATTTTTTTTTACTTTGAAAATGTTCTTGCTATTGTGACCAGTTGGCGTAATTACTTCGTAGAATTTGAATTTGTTCACATTTATTTGCATATAATTAAATAATTTCTTAATAAAAATTTCAACATTATTTTTTACACTAAATTTTATTTATTGGTTTTAGAAAGTTCATTGTTTCTGTAGCTTAAGTTTCGATAATAAGTAGGTGGCCTGTTAGTTCGCACAGACGTACAACAATGTGTAATGGAATTTCAAACGATGGCAAAGTGTACTTTTTTATGAATTTTAAGTACGTTCGTGCGAACAAAGTGATAATCTAATATGCATTTTTATATTCGGATTAACGGACATATAAAGTACATTAAATGAACGTAGACTATATTTAGTGTTTAACTAAACTTCCTCTAATTCCAGTAATTAAAAATATCTTTGATAGAATTGTTTTCTTAGATTATTTTAGCAATTTAAGTAAACATTACAAGCTTTTTCCATTTGCCTGAATCTATAATAGCCATAATATGCAGTTGAATAAAATCTTAATTAAAACTTCTGTTAAAACGTTTTCGTGATTAGGTCGTTTCCTAGCACTTTCCTTGCTTTTTTTATATAATCCTGGATGGTGCGTCGAAATCATCATTTACGACTTCTAATTTTAATGTCTTCGTGTGTCAAATTGCTTTATTGCGTGTTCGGATCATTTTTGAACTTTTTAATGCAACTTTTTCATCAATAATATGTATGAAAATGCAAGTAAAGTTATTTTACTATACATTTTCTCTATGGTTGAAATATATTTATTGTAAAATATTTATTTAAAATAATTTATTGGCATTTTGATTATTAATTAAATTATATAATATGTATGATTATTTAAAAATTTGTTTTGATTTGTTTAACTTTTTTGGAATAAAGAATTATTTTTAAGATATTGTTTGTAAATCAGAGCGAAAGGCAGCAATTTCTTACCAGAAAAGTAGTTTTTAAAATATTACCAAGTAACAATTATAAACTGCAATTGAATAATTTTGTATATTACATTTGTGTGTGCGTTTTATCATTGTTTTATACAAAAACATGCTTCATTGTTTATAGAAACACAACGTTCTTATTCATTTATTCATAAGGGATTTGATAAAGCGAATATTAATAGAAACTCCATGTATGTTATTATGAGTTCAAAAATAGAGTAAATTAATTCTTTACATGGAATTGCTTTTTTCTATCTACATATTAAATTGTATATATTATCAAAGTATGTTTCTTATGTTTAATAAGATTTGAGAAAAAAAAAGCTTTTTTTATTTAAATATTATTAATATATACATTTTACATCAACATACATAAAAAATATACATATAATAAGTTAGACAAAACTTAAATTACTTTTTTTTATATTTTATGGAACTTTTGTTCCCATTATTTAAATAAAAGGTGTCCCAAAATTAACGCAAGATTTGAATTAAATAGAAAACACAGTTTTTAGTCTTCAGATTGTGATGTTTTTATTGAACCATAATGCACAAATGGCGGCAAATTTAAATCTTGCTTTAATTTTGGGACACCCTTTATAAGTTGAAAACTAATTCACATATTTCATTAATTTATATTTATTGTAACATTTAAATTGTTTATTTTTTTAATTTGTATCTTTATCTAGTTTAGTTTAATTTAGTTCTTTTGTTTTTACTGAAAAAATAATATAATATTTAATATATGAAAGTATAGATTTTTATTTCAGTTTCCTAAGAGAAGTTCATACATTTTTTATATTATTTTTCTACATAATTATATTGTTGTCAATTATAAGAATATAAATTAATGAAGAAACAGTATGAAAAAGAAAACAGCAATTATTACATAATTAAACAAACAAACAAATCAAAATAAAATTATTGATTATTTCATTAAAAGCAAGTAAATGTGTATAATAATGAATTTAATATAAAAGTGAAGGGATGTTATGAATTTGTAATGAGGGATGCGTCAAAAATTAAACCCCATCGGTTAGGAAGTGTTACAATTGCAATTTAGGTTTCGTGCCAAGTCCATTTTACATGCGCCGCATAAATTTGCAATAATTTCCAGCAATTTTCATAATTAGATTTATTGCGGTGATAAATTTCAAGTTCACGTGGAAAATTTTTCCAACCCCAAGGCCGAACGATGCGTATGTAGTCGACGGTGGAGGGCTCGTCCGGTTTTCTTCGAATCGAATTGGACTGGACTGCGAACCAAATGTGAAAGAAAAAAAATAAATGCAAATCGTAAAAGTCTGCACGTCGGAACCAGTGGCGTGCCTTCGTACCATTACTGCCGCCCCCTGGGTCCGCACGCAGCCTAGCCCAGACCAAGAAAGTAACAGCATTTGCAGCTCGACTCTGGACTTGCCTAAAACGGGGATCGCGTGACCCCGTCGCCTATGCCACCATTCCTCGTGACCTATATGTAAACAATCTGCACGTCAAATCGTGGAATTATGCGCTTTAATTCCGCTCGCTAGTAATTTGTTTTTGATTTCAGGTAATCCGCCACCAGAAGGTTTCGCGACGATCATCTGGTTCCACCCGGGAAACTTCACCACAGGAAATCCTGGCATGTGGAACCCGCATACACTGATCTACAAGCAGAGAGTGATTGTGGTCACCTTCGCGTGGCGCTTAAACATAATGGGTTTCCTGACTACGATGGATGGCGAGGCGCCCGGAAACTTTGGATTGATGGACCAGCAGGCAGCTATGATGTGGGTCAAAAGCAACATCCAGATATTCGGTGGTAACGCGGATAACATCTGTTTAATGGGATATGGTACAGGAGCTATGAGCATTGCTATTCATATGATAAATCCACAATCAAAAGGACTCTTCCATAAGGTGATATCGATGAGCGGAAACTTCATGAATTCTGCTGCAGTAAAGAACCCAGCTGAAGATAAAACTGTCCTCGATGACCTGGCTGCTTCCTTCGCGTGCTACAGAACGCCTACTTCCTCTCTAATGGAATGCTTAAGAAGACTAGATGGAGCATCCTTAGTAAGCCATACATCGTATGTGAACTGGAGACCAGTTATTGATCTAGGTTTAAGCAACAGCTCGGAACCCTTCCTAAGAGAATCGCCTCGAGCGCATTTCGAGCGCGGAGACTTCAATAAAGTACCTGTCTTAACCGGTTATACCAATATGGAGGATATACTGTCAATTGATGGTTTGAACGACGAAATAGAAGATGAAAAGATACTAACAGTTTTGAACGAAATCGTCAACAGAGATTTGCCAGTCATAAACAACACGGATAGCTGCATTTACAACTATGATCACATCATGGATTCAGTTATGTTTTTCTACGGTCCGAGCGTTCCATTGAATAATACCCAGAAAGCAAGACAATTAATTGCTGATTTTAATACGGAAAAGTATTACGGATCTTCTACATACTTGCACGCCTTCATCACAAGCAAAGATCAACCAACCTACATGTATCGCTTCGATATGAAGCCAAGCACTGAAGGAGTCACTGGTAATATACCTAAATGGGTGTCCGTTCCCCATCTGTACGATTTAATATACATATGGGGTATTCCCTACTGGATCGCTCTTCCAAAACAGGAATGGGACCTAAGGGACAAACGAACATCAGATATTATTATGTCCTTCTGGACGAACTTTGCGAAAACTTCTGATCCTACCGAAGGAAGCATATTTCCTATTAAATGGGATCCCTTCACCAAGGACGATCCAGGGATTCTTATCATCGACAGGACTTTCAACATGAGCGACCAAACAAGACTAAACTACAAGTCTTTTAAATTCTGGAACGAGTACTATCCGAAAGTAATTGAACTAGCTACGCAATGCTGCAATGCTACAGATTCCGCACCTATAATCCATAGAAGTTACTCACTTTATACAATTTTCTTGCCCTACATTATATTACTATTTGCTTGGTAAAATAACCAACTACTCTGTACATAACAATAAAAAGTGCCCTTATCACCTCAGCTTATTTTCCTGTAGAAATGAGTTTTAAATAAAGTACAATTCTGAATTATTCAAAATATGATCATTGGCGTCATCTTCTGGTAGTAAGGCAAACCCTCTGACAAATAGATTAGGCAACATTTGTTACATAACCTGCAATTCTTTCAAATTTATTTCACAATATTGCTCTTAAAGTTGGTTCGGTTCTAATAAGATTTTTTTAAGTGATTTTCAAGTGATTCTACAGTTTACTTAGAAATTAAAGAAGATAAGCTACAGCTATGACTGAAACTGCTAATCAAGGCTCCAGGCCAGATTTTATTAGAAATATTTGTATTTTAGCACATGTTGATCATGGAAAAACTACTATAGCTGATTCATTGGTAGCCAGCAATGGGCACATATCAAAGAGGATTGCCGGAAATGTAAGATATTTAGATGATAGAAAGGATGAGCAGGAGAGAGGCATTACTATGAAGAGCAGTGCTATTAGCTTGTCATACACAAATGAGAATAAAGAGAACATGGTAATAAACTTGATTGATACTCCAGGCCATATTGATTTCTCGACTGAAGTTTCTGCTGCTATTAGAATTTGTGATGGGGCTTTAATTGTAGTTGATATCATTGAAGGAGTTTGTGTTCAAACTAGAGAGGCTTTGAAGCAGGCTTTTGAGGAGAAGATTAAGATGATTTTGATAATAAATAAAGTAGACAGAATGATTGTAGATCTTCTCAAGCCGATTGATGTAATCTTTCAAAGTATTCTGCATATAATTGAAGATTGTAATGCATACATATCAGAACTTTGTAAGTATGATGTGCAGAGTGATGTTAATGAAGAGAATTATATGTTCTCTCCAGTTCTGGGTAATGTTATATTTGCAAGTGCTATTGATGGATGGGGTGTAACAACAAAACAAGTTGCTAGCATGTTTCTTAACGTATTTCCTGATGAAGACGCTGATAGTTTAAATAAAAAGATGTGGGATTTTGATTTTTATGTCAGTAAAGGAAAACTCGTCACAGGAGCAATTGGTAAAAAGAAACCTAACATATTTATAACATTATTTCTTAATACAATTCACTACGTTTACTTCACATTGCGAATTCGTTTGGATCGTGCTAAATATAACACGATTGTTACCAAGTTGAATATTAAAAAAGAAACATCTGAGATGAAACATACTGATTCTAAGATTCAAGTAAAGGCTATTCTCCAAGCCTGGAAGCCTTTGGCTATGACTATATTTCAACAAGTCAATGAATTTATACCTCCACCCACTAAGGTAGATCCTCAAAGATTTAACTATCTGATTAATTCCACTCAGTACTTTGGTAATACTGAAATGATTTCATACACTGAAAAAATGATAGACAACTTCAAGAGGTGTGCTGAGCCTGAAATCCCAACTGTGGTTTATGTATCAAAAATGTTTGCAGCCAGTAAGAGAATGTTGAATCAAGAGAAAGCTATCAATATTGTAACAGGTAAAAGGGATAGAAATGAAATTATAAATGAAATGAAATTAGATGAGATGGCGGAGAAAGAAGAAGAAAAGGAAGATTCTAAAAATGAAGAGGATTTGAGCGAAGACGAGGAGAATTATGATAAAACAAATGATTCGACTCATTTGTATGGAGTATTGGCTTTAGCTAGAGTATTTTCTGGAGTTTTGCGAACCGGACAAGAGATTTATATTCTGTCTTCCAAGTATAGACCACCTGGTAAAGATGTCGATGGCGAAGAGTACGCTGAGCATTGCGAATTCATCCAAAAAGTCAAAATAAAGCAACTGTATGTGCTTTTGGGTAGGGAACTTACAGCTGTAGCGTCAGTTTCAGCAGGAAATATTTGTGGTATATTAGGGTTGGAAAAGTTTATTGCAAGAACAGGTACTCTCTGCAGTACTTTGTATGCTTTACCATTGACAGAACGAATTACATTGGAGCCTATTGTAAGAACATCTATTGAATGTCATAATCCAAAGGAGTTACCACTCTTGAGAAAAGGTTTGAAGTTCTTAAAGAAGATAGATTCTTGTGTCCAAGTAGCTATGCAAGACAGTGGAGAATTGGTTCTTGTTACCGCTGGAGATGTTCATTTAGCCAAATGTATAGAAGATATCCAAAATATGGTTGCGAAAATTGATATTAACGTTTCAAAACCGATGGTTTCTATTAAAGAAACTATCATTAGTTTGAGCAAACGAGTGGACCACACCAAGACTTCTCCGTTCACAATAGAAATGAATTTAAAAGATATCGGGTTGATCTTGAACGCCACTATAGTTCCTTTACCAGAAAATATCGTTCAAGCTATTTGTAGCAACTTTGAGCTTCTTAAATTAATCGAGGAATTTCAATGTAAATCCGGAATCGATCTAATCCTGCAGTACGACAATGGAGGTGATTTACCAGTATCATCAGAAAAGATTTACAGTAATGAAATATTGATGCAACGAGTTAAAGAACAGCTGAAATCGGCGTTTGAGAGCTGCAAATTCGGCGATATGTGGAAGAAAGTCTGGAGCATAGGCAAGAAGAGAGATTACATAAACCTGTTGATCAATAACACATCAGATTACAAACGAAATATTTTTGCTACCATGGATGAAGCTGATGTCAGAGCGTGTTTAGATCATTGCATCATCAATGGATTCGATATGTGGTGTCGAGCCGGTCCAATATGCGAAGAGCCTATCTCGCACTGCGCAGTTATTATCAATGACTATCAATTAAATAATTACGATGCGTTGAAAGGAATGGATTTGAAAGCCACGGTCATAGCTGGGATTCCTGTCAGTGTAAAAGATTGTTTCCGGGAGAGCTTCAAGAAGCAAACGCAGAGACTCATGGAGCCCATCTTCATGACGGACATCCAAGTGAATACTAGGATTTTGGGTAAGTGAAACAATAATATTCATTATTCGCTTTATTGTATAAAAATGTCTTACAGTCTAAGTTTGATCTTCGTTATAATTAAGCTTAAATCCCATAGATTTCGTTCATAAAATGCTCGCGAAACGTGAGCGCAATGGTTCCATGAAGTGAAACAAAGAGTAAACCCTCAAATTGAGACACGAACAAATAAACAAACAAACAAAAAAATATTAAAATAAAGTAAAATGAAAAATAATAAAATAAATAAATAAATAGTTGCGATGGCGCGCCTTTTGAAATTATTGTACTGTTGCAGTTTAAATTTGCTACTAAATATTAAGCTAATAAAATGTAATTGGTGGATCTGATCCACTGAACGTATTCACATTAACTAAAGACTAAAGTAATAATTAAAATTGGGGAAATTCGTTTGCATTTGGGTCCGTGATGCTTGGGTCATGGTGGTGTTTAGTCGTCCCAGACGGCGGTTTTCGAGAACTCCAAAGCCTTCTTCCATGGGAAAGGTGGGTTCTCAGGAGACCTCGTGATTCTCAACGGGCGGCCCCTTCGGTTCTTGTTGTTACCAACACCTGGTACACAAACCATACCATAAACTCTAATCCCGGGAACGCTTGCGTATGTCGGTTGACTGTGTGACATTGGACCCTCTGAAATTTATTTATGTAATATTATTCATATAATTAATGTACGTTGTAATCATTTTAAGAGCGGAATGTACCTAAAATGCTGGTGTCTGGGCAACGGCATATGACAAGGTAATGCGATTTTCCTGTTCTGATGTTCTGGAGAGCCAACAGTGACCAGTCACGTGGAGCTCCGCACATTCTCATCTCAGTCGTAGGTTCACAGGTCTTTACCAGAGTCAGGGCCCTCTGCGGAAAAGAATCAAATATAGTGTTTGCTTGTTAAAATGTCGAGAGTTAACAATGCAAGCGTTGTCCGCCCACGCGTTTCTTCTTGGGATAACGGTGTAAAAGCCCACCTCCATTGGGAGAACAGATTGCGAAACTGAAATATCAGCCCAACATGTATTTGAACTTACCCGGGAATTCCTATCAGTCATTAACTCGGTAGTGTGAAGATCATCAGAATTGAGGCTGGCTGAGCAAGGGTCTCTGTACCTCGAAGGACAGGCGCACAGCGGTTGCGTCCAGTTCAGCCGGACATAAACAGCATTGCAAACCTTCAAAAAGAGTAGTCAATTAGATCGCAGCCGCGGGAAATCGGCGCGGATATGGTAATTTACCTGTTGGATGGCGCATTCCGGGAGAAGATAGATGTGCTGGTTGTGGGGGTAGTAATGGTATTTGGTGGGCTTGACCAAGGCCGCGCTAGCGTCCGCCGGCAATGGTAGCAGGTTCTGCAAACAACAACAAAAAAAAACGGTTTCCTTTATAACCTGAATAGCTAACCCCGTTGTCGGGCAACTTCCGCTCTCCGGGATTTTTACTTTCCGCGAGCGAAAGCGCCCCTTTCGCAACATCCGGTAAACATCTCTTGTTCGCAATATAGTGAATGGCTGCTCCGGTGATAAAGTGTGGAGCAGGTCGTGCCTGTTGTTCCTCCCAGTGCCGCCTCATCTTCTCTTAGAGGACCGTAACAAAGGGCCACGATTCGCAACGAGTTCAAGTGGTTGGGGTTACGACCCTCTTCTCCATGCGGATGTTTATTTATTTGAAGGCACAGTTATAGACAATATCATCGGATGAGAGGATGCACTTCGTCGTGCGCGCGAACCCGCGACCTCCGCTTTGATGGCTTCGCGGCTCGCGGATTAATTGATTGGATCGGTGCAGACGGCGGGACCCGGGTCCCGGACCCGCGTTTCGCTCATTCGAATGCGAATTTCCAATCACCTCGGGGATAAGCAAACCTACTTTGTGGCAAACTGTAAAACGAATTATGGCCAACATTTGCATAACACTTCTAATGCAGCCGATGGTGATGAAGGTCAAAAAAGGAAGAAAAGCGCGACTATAGCATGTGCTTCGGTATTGCCGTATGAGCAATTAGTATTAATAATACTATTTATTAACCCATTTCCAAGTTCGCCCCGATCAAGAGAAATCAATAATTGTAGGTACCATAAAACGCGCATGTCAAATCTATTACAATATATTAAGTGCAATAAATAAACCATTAAACAACTACAGTAAAACTACATGAAATAACTTCTTATTATATAAAAATAAACTCTTATAAACCAAGTGCATAACTAATGGAAATATATATGGTAACACATTAATTTTGTTATTATTGCATGTCTTTTTTTAAATTAAAATGTATATATAAATAAAATCAATTGTTTTCAGTCGATAATTAAGTTGTTTGGCTAAATAAATCCAACATAATTGTTGGTTTATAAGTGATGACAACTAATATAAGAGTGTAATACAAAATAGAAAAGAGAATTTGTGAGCTTTAAAGCAGGAAGTAATGTTTGAAAATTACCATTAATTATTATACTATTTTTTTTTTTGAAAAAATGAGTTAAGCAATTTAATCGTAATGATAGCTTTAACCATAATTTTAAACTGATGAAATCTTGTAAATATGCGCAATTTATATTACAAGAATGTCTATTAATCAAATTGATTAAACAAATTTAACTAATTGACAAAGAAATCATCTGGAATTGTTTTTTTTTGTTATTAACTTAAGTACTTGATGAGAGTTAATATTGAAGGTTTATAAGTGGACGTTCATTGGTAGTAATTGAGGGGAGTTTCATGTTACAAGAATATGAATATAATCAGTAGCCATAATATAAAATAAAAGTTTTGTAATTATTTAGTTTGTTTGGTTTTGTTGTTAGAAATTTATAGCTGACTTTATTGCAGTACTTAATATACCATAGGAAGTCTAAAGTAGTTTATGTGCTATACAAAATTGTCCACTCATTATATTTATACTTTTTATTACTACTAATTTAGTTTATGAAGTTGTGGAACTTATTTTTTACAATTTTAATAATAAGTAGAAGGCAATATTTTCCGACTAAAATGTATATTTCTTTGTGATTATTTATATTTGTATCTATAGGAACAATATTTTCTTCTTTATTTTTGTGTAGAAACAACAAGTTATGAGTAAGGCAGGACTAAAAATTATATGTGGAAGAAATGGATGAATTCAGTAGGTATTTCTTTCTCCCGCTGTTACAAAACATCTGCAAATTGGTGTAATAATGATGATTGTAATAATGGATGTGGTTTGTACGAAGGAGAAAATAATAAAAAAGAAACGCACATAATCAAAAAGCAATTTATCTTGGTACGAGGTACTTGGAATCGGTCGAACAAATCCGTTTTGTCTTCGATGGTTGCCGCTAATTAGCGACTTAATAAGATGCATACCATGGTTTTTCATGGTTACTACCATAATTCTGATCGGAATACTACATTTGATCATTGCGTACCGGAAATAATTAAAGACATACAGTCAATTGTAAATCAAATCTTCATCAGAATACCGGTCCCAACTTACATAATTCGCCCAAGTGACATTATTTGGAGCGGAAAGGGAGGTCATGCCAATCTTGTTTCGGGCTTCCCAAATGGAAACTAGCAGTCGTTACTATTCCCAGCGCATCCATGGGCGATTACCATCGATGGTGAGATTTTATTACCCGGTTCGAGGTATGGTTCTCTTTGTATCTATTTCGGTAAACCTCGGATTACAGCAAACGGAATCTCTTGTATTGTAGAGAGAGAAAGAGCATGCAGATTGAGATATCTCCAGGTTTAACGGTGCAATCCGCATAAATTTCCGGCGGGATTTATGAGTTATGGGTCTCTGTTGCCTGACAGATTAAGGCCGAAAGGTGGCAATTTGTTTGCATCTCCATCTCCATTTCCTTGATTTATATTTCAACGAAGCACTCTGAGCTTCGAATTAGGACGTTCTCACATATTCAGAGATCCCTAGATTCTTTCTGGATTCGCTTTAATGGTGCTCCATTAATTAACGCCACACTGATTGCCGGAAACGCATCATTACTGACTGCATTTTATTGCATAATTGTCACGGCCGCACAAAGGATCGGACAGTGCTTACTCAGTTCCGCGCAATTCCTCATCATCTGGAGCCAGGAAGCTTCTGCCTCTGATCTCCATAAATAAGAGTGAAGAAAATGCATATTTATTCCGCTTCCAACGTTCATTAAATTATGAATTGTGCGGTTTTCTCTCCACTCGCAATATCCGCCGTTGCAACTCATCAAAACTAGACTTCAATGGTAAATACATTCATTCTATTTATAACTCAACGAAATTGTTATTCCCATCACAATTTTCCATTTTCTAATGTTCTTAGAAAGAAGAACTGAGGTTATAATTATGCGTTTAATTACATATATTAGAACTAATAATTATTCTTTTTATATATAAAAAAAAAAGACATTTGTGCCATAATTAAGATAAAATGCGTATATTAGTTATACAAAGAACGCATCCTTCCTTTAAAAGTAGTTCAAATTTCTTTGCGGTTGTATAATAATAATAATGTAAGAAAACAATAGATCTATTACTAACATTTTACAAGTTAAAATAGTAAAGAAACTTAGGTGATTCATACATATGTAAATATATTACGTAGAAATATCTGATCTACTTCCATTGTATATTTACTTATATAATTATAGAATAATTTATCGAATACAGTAATATCCTAAACCTATTTACTCTTTTCATTCAGTTCCATTAACTTATTTTTATGTGTCAAGAACAAATCTTCTGATTTTTTCATAAATAGTTTTACACATTTGTATTTACAAGGACACTTCAGTTTTATATGAAAACATCAAATTTACAAAACTCTTCATGAAATATACAAATTTGAGTATTTTTTTTACATACTTCAGCTCCAATTTTTAATTTTTTTTATTCATATCAAAATTCAAATTTTTGTTTATTATTTTTTTATTACTGGTACGAATCCACGTGTTTCTCCGTCTGTATATTTTTACATACAAATGTGTTTGACATTAGCACCTTTATATAGTGTAAAAATAATAATTTTTAAATTAAAAATAACAAATTAGGTTATGACCTTTAACACTTGACGCTTTTTTATTCTTAGAAACTGAATATTTTTGCATATTAAATTAAATAAGAAATGACATTTAGTGAGAATTATGATTCCATACAAAAAATATAAAATTTAAAAAAATAGTTTTAGGAAACTTAGTTTGTTCAATTAGAATTCTAAAACTATTTAAATTTATTTTAAATTTAATCTTTTATGTTGTAATTGGAGTAAATGAAATATTTCTATTTATATTACGAGAACGGATTTGTTGTGGGTGTTGTAAATAAAGTGATTTACATATAGTTTAAATTACACGCTTAAATTAGTATGATAATACAGGATTTCTCGATTAATTAGTGTAATAAAATAAAGTAGAACTAACCGTATGTGTAATTTATCACACGGATTAAATTAGCCTGTATTAAATGCTGCAAAGCGTATTACCATAGGGAATGGTATTGATATGACAAGACCGGTTCCATAACAAGGACCTCGTCTTACTTATATAGAAGACAATAATACTGTGTGCACTGAAAAAAAAACAGTTTTCAATAGCTAATAGATTCTGCGACACTTTAGAAAGTGGCTTCAAAGGTGAAGATACTCTACCGATTATAGAATTATACCAAAACAAAGAATTATAATTTCTCGTTTTAATGCTTTTATAGATAGAAAAATATCTTATTAAGGATTCATTTAAAAAAAATCTTATTTAAATTTATGGGTTGATTAATAGTTTTATGAATTAAATAACTGTAGTTATGATTTGATGCATTATTTTAATAGTTAATGCAAAAATAAAGAAAATAATATTTTGTATTTACAAATTTTTTTGTGATGATGATGATGATGAAATATAAATTTGTATGTTTCGAAATTTTCAAAAGTGAATCCGCACTATGCGGTAGGTATTGCTGTTATTTCTATATAATACTTTAGTTAATTTGAATTATTTCTCACTAAAAACTTTGTTTCTATTTGTTTATACTTTTCTTTCCTGCTATTAACTATAATATATACTTTACTCCTTTTGTTTCGAATAAACCAACAAATCTGTCGGTAATGATATGGTATAATGGGTAATACAACTTAGAATAAATAACTTAATTCAAGTATTCAAAGCAAATTGTATATGAAAAACAAACGTTATGTAATGGTAAAAAGAAGTGTATATTGCAAGAAAATTAATCTTCATACTCATTATTTTGTTCATAGCTTTAATGATGATTTCATTTGTGCAAGAAATTGAACGTTAATTCGTTTTCGTTATTAAAATACAAAAAAAAATCGAAATAATAATTGAAGAAAATGAAAATATATATTAATCAGTTTCGTATCATCGAAATATTAGAATTTTCGAATACTTTGTTGTTAAGTTGCAAAAATGTCGATACTTGACAACAGGACTGAATGCATTGGGGCCCTCAGAACAACAAGGAATCATATTTTCGATATATCTAGCAACAGCACTTACATTAATTATATTATTTATTAAATAATTGAAGAACTGTCAATCTGTAATTGTAACGTATATTGATGGAAGAAAAAGGATTGGAATTACCCTGGATTTGATTGCGATATAGATCTATAATAGACCGAGATAATTGAAAGAAACTGAATGCATTAGTTCTACTTTCCGTGGAATTTTCAATTAATCTACTTTTACAAGTAAAAAAACACAGTCTGTATTGCTGCAATAATTACATTTTTAGTACTTAAAGAAATCATAATCTTATAAGAAAATGAATCATTCTATAATGAAGTTGATCAAAAAAAATTGAGAAATGTGCATTAGTTTCTTTAATTAATCTTCATACATTTATCATTATAATTCAGTTATTTAAATAAATTGGATAAAAAAATCATTCTGTAATGTTTGTACATGTTAATTAAACAAATATAAATGTAATTAAATTGCGGTATATCTAAAATAGATCGAAATAAGTGAAAGGAATTGAATTAATCAATTCTACTTTCCACGTAGATTTAATTGAACTATTTTTGTAATTGAAATTAAAACATATTCTTTAATGGTTAATTAATATGTATATCTTATAGTTTATCATTATAAAGTGGAACCTCGCTTAACGAGCGACGTTTCGCCTAACGAGTGATGATGAGAAGAGTAGTCCCTCCTACATTATTTTTAAAATTTGTGTATTTTTGAATATACGATTAAAAATCAGGAAATTTTGGAACGGATTACGGATTACGAAGTGTATTTTGCACTGTATTTCGAGGGTATTTTGTTTATGTAATAACGAAAAGGTATTACACTATATTAGATTAGCAAAGCAATAGTCTTGTAAATGTAATGTTAATAAATATTAATTTAGATTGTAAGAATTAGATTGCGTTGTATATTCATAATATACCAATTGAAATGAAAGAAAATTGAATACATCAGTTCTACTTTCCACTGAATTTTCAATTAGAGATAAGAGAGTTATGCAGATTCCACACGGTGAATGTAATAACGCAGTTTTGTCGATAAAATATGTTGTTTCGTGTTTCTCTGTGTTCCATCTTAATGCGAAGTTATTAGACACGAAACGAAAGGTAATGCGTATATCTTTTGCTCATTCTACCGTAATTCAGTTCAGTCCATTTAATAAATTACTGTTTCGGTAATGCTTGTCGGCTTCTTATTTCCGTGACTGGTGCTGGCCTTAATTTAAATTTCATTAAATTCATCAAATTGCGCACCGCCTGAAAGCGTGGTTTCCATTCCCAACGCATTGCAATTACTGAAATTACATTTCCATTTTTTATTCGTTGCTTCATTATGTGAAGCCTAGACCTTTAGCATTGCTATTAACGGTCGTTCCGAACACATGACATTTCGTTGCAGAAATTGATTTGCATGTCATAAGTGTTAGACATGTTTTACAATTCCTGTTCACAGATTCGGAATGCATCGATTATGTTTTACATCTCCTTGGTATAATTCGATTAGGTACTTTTTTTCACAGAGAACCGAAGCAGATGGCAAGATTAAAGTCATTTGTACAACATCATATATACATAGTACGTAATTCTGATTAAAACCGGACTAATCGAGGACTTATGAAGTTTTCTTTTATATAATGAGCATTGAAAAATTATATAATTATATATAAAACAAAACGACTGGAGTTAATTTATATAATTTTGTTCGTGGCCTACCGGCAATTTTCCACTAATGACTATTTTTTTTCGGAAGCTTTGATTATAGGTAATTTGCGCAAGGTGAGTTTGGTGTAGGTCTAAAACGGATGTGTGTACAACACAAACAACAGGATTTTTTCTTTGCTTTGTAAGGTGCCTATTAAATATGATAAATATCATTTTGTTTTTGTTCCATTCTATTTTGAGAATCATCATTTCAAGAAACAACAATTTAACATATAAAATATCAATAATTAGAAATTTAATTCTCGTATACAACCCCAATGTACGTTAATCAATTTATGATTTTTTTGAACTTGATGTTCACATGAACGTACACTTTTTTTTCAGTTATTTTTATCATTCTATTAGAACTACTATTTTTCTTAGTGGAAAATGTAGTCATTTATTAATATAAAATAAATAATAAATCAATGTTCACTTAACGTAGCTAATTAGAACATAAATTACTGTAGACTGCGTTAATTGGGAAGTAAAATGCAGTCATTTAAGATATTTTGGTACAGTGGATGTTCACATGAACGTACACTTCTGTTTATGGTTTTAAAGAATGATAAGTTAATTGTAATAACTGATGTTATTATGGATTATGGATTCCTAGGATTGTAGTTACATATATGTGTAATTTATTAAAGGTAATTTCATTTGGTAATAACTATCCGTACTGTTAGGTTGTCAAAAGGCTGCGATGAATTACTGCGCAAGTTTGAATGTTCTCAGGCTAATATATACAATTTGTTATTAACGAGAGCAATTTTCTAATGTGCAGATTGGCAGACGCGTCATTTATTGGCGTTACGTAATTGGAAATACCGCGAGATGCATATGCAATAACGCGTTAGGATCGAGACGAATCAATTAATTAGAAACAGTGATGAGGCATTCCGTTCGAATGCAGTTGTAATTTCCTGATGAGGAATTCGAATATTTGAAGTGATAGGTACTAATTAAGGTGTCGCTTCTCTTGTATCGGTTGTTAATTGTTGAACAACAAAAGTAACAACAACAACAACAAAACGGAAGATACGAAGATTGTTGCGCCATCTGTTGATGCCAGATGGACTGGAGGATTTTTCGTAAAATTATTGTGTTACCTAGTTGGATGTGTGTTTGACTTCGTTGAACCTTGCATGTTACCGCTAATGGACCATATGCCTATCGCCGGATTTTTGCATCCGATCCTTACTCATGCATTATCATTTC
This sequence comes from Nicrophorus vespilloides, assembly GCF_001412225.1. Lineage (NCBI taxonomy): Eukaryota > Metazoa > Arthropoda > Insecta > Coleoptera > Silphidae > Nicrophorus > Nicrophorus vespilloides. The sequence continues at coordinate 39,585 of NW_017097255.1, forward strand.
TCGGTTTGGCAATGGAGAAATGATGAATTACGTGCCGTTGCCTTTTATGGTGAAAAACAATATCGGCGTACGATGTGGGTCGTCGGGGTTAGTTAAGGCTTTTCCGTGTCAGGGGGATCAGTGGGTCTAGAGATCGAACCCGATAATCACCAGGTCATTTATCCGAGCTAATGAAAGTGCGGCTTGTAGTTTTTCCAAACGCACGTTGTTGCGTGAGTTTCCGCGTGACTTTCCTCCACTCGTTAAGCTCCTCGTTCTGGGAAAAACGCGCTTATAATGAATACATCACTCCTGCAATTAAACAAGAACAGGAGGAGAGGATGAAGCAGACGAGCGGAGATCGTTATCTTTGCGTACATTGTTGTTACAATTTCATTACATACTTCTGCTCTTTCTAGTTTAAGTGGATGCTGGAGGAAAAAAATCTATATATATATATATGGTACAACACGTTTCTTCTGATCTCATTGTGTTATGTTTAAATGAGATAATAGAAAAACCATACTTTCCAGTGACTTCTCAGTTTTATGAGTGGTTTCCAACTTGCGGCTCGGCGCAGTAGTTAACCCAAATTATACTCGTGTCCCATTTTAAAGTAATTAAATTATAAAACGGATATTGATTTACACTTAAACCAAACATGTTCCATCATTTTGAAAGTCATCCTTTCGTGTTTCTAATCATTACATGCGATTTACCGTGCGTTTCTAACATAAGCCACAAAATAAAAGTAAAATACACAATTAAACCCGTTACAATAGTTTATTTCACATTTCACATTTTCATTTATATTATAATTATTACAATTACCATGAAAACAATAATTATTATTTATTTCATTCAGAAAAACAAAAAATAATATTCGAAATTGTTGCATATTAAGAAATTGCGTCTTTTAGTATATTTCAATTAAAACATTAGTTTCATTAGTTTTTTTATTAATAATTCAAAGTTTATAATTTGTTATATCGTAAAATTGAAGAAGATTTACTGTATGTGTTCATTAAATTTAATAGTTTTCATATAAAATTGTAATCATTATTTTATATTGGCTTTAAAGTATTAAAATATTCGCATTATTATACAGTAGAAAACTTTTATCGCGCTTTAATTGCAGTTTAATATATAATATAAGTGTATGTAATGAATTCTATTCAACTTTGGAAGCTGTTTATTATTTTAACGAGCAATAAAATGTATTGCAAAAAAGTTGAATTTCAATTTATTAATTTTTATTAGATATTTGTTTAATTTGATGTTATTATATAGTAATTGCTCTATTAATAAGAAATTGCGATTCCCAGCTCTCACACTGAAAACTTCGATTGTAATGATACTTGCGGCTCTCTGGACAATTTTTAAACAAGCAATTGGCTCTTTACTCCAAACAGGTTGCCGACCTCTGGTGTTTGATTTTAGTTTATTAATATCAATGAATGCAACGTGGTTATGTAACGCAGTTACGATTTATATTAGGAATATGCCTGTATTTATTATTGGATGTTCTACCTGTCAGGTTTTCCTTATTAGTATTATTATATGTGTTGCGATGAAAAAGTATTTGCTATGAAATAACTCATTTTAAGGCGCAACAGGTTGTCACAGATATAAGAGATAAGTTTTAATGGATGAGACAAACTTCGAGTTATCCTGTAACACGTTCAATAATGTTTATTATTAGAAGTTTACTCTTTTATACGCTTTTAAAAAGTATACTTATGTTGTGACTTATACTTAAGTATTGATTACAAACAATTGGTATTTCATATTAAACAATTGAATTGAAGATTGTTTAAAGAGTTTTTGATGTTAGAGAGAAACCTTGATTTTATGAAAGAAGATAATGTTATAATTGGATGGTGAAACGAATATAAAGGATGAGGATCGTAGACAATGTTGGAATGGGAATGATGAGATTAAGGATAAGAAAAGTGGACCTCGTTTTTGGAGACGAATCAGCGCTGTCGTTTTTCTTTTCTGCACGTATGCGATAGTAAAACGCATTAAGGTTAATGAAATATAAAGTACGTTTATACAAATAGACAATGCATTAACCTAAATACTAAAGAAACTATATCACCGTCTCAGATAGGCACGTACCATAGGAGAAGATGGATGCATGTACCGTACGTAACTAAACTTCATAGAGATGAAGGAGCGATGACAGTTAACCATTTACTGTTCCTAATTCGTTAAACCGTATGCAATTTGCAGGTAGATTCCAACGAAGCGAAGCCTAATTATTCCGAGCATGGGAAAACGAGTGCAAGTGAAGTTTTTACTTTCGTCCTGGCTCCCTTGGACAATCGCCCGATAAAGGCGAGTAAAACGAAAGCCGTGTAATTGACTTTCTTGTACGTTCGATTGCAATTATTGCTGTGAAAAGTGTCGTGGCATTTACAAGACACTTTTATCTCTGTCCCACAGTTTGCTGATGCAGGAGGAAGAAGAACGGAGCAGAGCAGCTTCGAAGAAGTAGTGGACAAAAAAAACAACAACAACAACAGCCTATTCAATGGATTGAATTGAAGAACCGTCGTGACTTGTAGCAGTTAGCTGAGGTGAAACATAAACATAGATTCCGATCTGCCGGCTATCAAAGAATTATGGAACTGTTTATGGTGCACATAGACCGCACTCCAAACATTGCAGTTGAAATGCGCGAAAATTTATGGGGGAGTACGAACGAAACGAAAGCAAAGAGCAGAAGTCTAAGAAGAAACAGTAATAAATACGTAAAGAAATAAATAAACAAAGAAATAAATAAAGTACAACAAAAACAAAAAATTGGATAAGCACACAAGAAATAATTCACGAGACAACTGTAACTGCCATATCAGACCGTGACTATGCAATCTCATGGAACAAATTCGGTTACGATCCGTTTGATCTTCAAATAATCGATCGTTTGAATAATGCTACATTGCTGTAACAATGGAGACATTTTGTGTACATAAATATGCCATGAGGATGGAGAGAGAAAAAAAAACGGTTGACCGATGATTCGACAGTTTCCGGTGAATAGATTCAATGGCAAAAAGTAATCTGTCTTGGCGACATAAAACATCTTACAGTTTCGAGGTTCATTATTTTATTTTGATGTTTTTTTTTTCTTTGTAAAACTGCCTATTTTGTAGGAAATTATTTGGAAAGCCGAAATAATTACATGTACAGTTAAGTACGAATATTTACATTGTCCGGATGAAAAAAAATATAATGAAACAATTTCCTTAAATTTATTTGGTCAATATTTTGTGCTAGTGTAAAGACACTTAATTATTTGTACTGAATAAAATATTGATATATTTACAATTAATTGATATAAATATTGAGAGAAGTAAATTTTATTAACTGTGACAGGATTACCGTGATGTCTTCCAAATCAGTAATCTTTTTATCCTTTAGGTTGTCGAGGTTAGTTTTGTCTTTGCCTCACACAGCATTACCATGTTCCTGGTTAGTTCAGATCGAGGATAGCCTTTTGCTTACAACTTACTAAGTAATCTATAAGTGCATCGAAAGCTACATCGGATTACAGGAATTGAAATTGTGTATTTTTTTTTAAAGCTTCGATAGCACCTGCATACAAAATAAGTAGATATGCTAAATATGTAAACTAAAACTTTTGTAATTATCTTAGAAATTTTACTAAGAATTAAGTAAATGCTTAATAGTCGCTGTACTATAGTTGTTCTGTACTCTTTGTAATTGTACTAGTTTTTTTTTTCATACTTAAATCGCTGTCGAAGAACTGGAATTATTAACTGTTTCTTGGTACTCCCGACGATTATAGTCCGTGGACATTACACATATACAATTTTTTCGCTTCTACATGTGCACTTAAACAATCAGCAAGCTCTTATAATTTAGTTGGTTGTGGAAACTTTCAGATATAGTTGATCGTATAGTGTGGATAATGGCGATTTAGGACTAGTGTTTTCATGCTCGAGTCTCATTTAGAGAGTTAAAAACAGGTTTTACGTTATATATACATTTTTTTGTAGCAATGCGTACAGCATATCGCGTAGTTGATATATACATTAACCAGTAGTCGATATCTATATCAGTACTGGTAAAAGAAACCCCGCATTGCGTTGATGCATGCTGTGAATTTGAATGCTAAACCAAGAGGTTGATGTGAGTCGAATGGTCCATTTAAGTGGGAGAAGATCAAAGATCGAATGTTATTGTCTGCATAAATCATCCGTTAAATCGTACATTTTTGCACAGCCATACCAGTTTATCAACGATTTCTTTCATTTGATATCATATATAAAGAGAATGTACATCTTTCATCTATCAGATGCTAATTCCAAAGTGTTGACATGTTTTTCCTGAAAGGTCAATAATATCATTATTATTTTCATAAATATTTGCTATGTTATAATTGAAAAACCTCCCTTTTTTCATATATTATAAATTTCCAATGCGAGCCGCATTTGATATCAAACATTCCTTTGTCATCCAATTAATTAGTTACCTAATTTAGGTAAAAATTGAATGGATTAGGATAAATATTGAATAGAAAGATGGTTACAAATTTAAAGTAAAGAAGTTTTAGTTTTAATTTATGAATGTATTATCGTTTCAAGAAAATAATGTAAATCGTTTGATAGACATAACTTTCACAAATCTTAACTATCAAAGAAATCAAAAAATTTCATTAGTTTTTCCTTATATGAAATTGTTATTTTAGATATTGAATTTCCTTAAAACATTATTTTTATTGAGAGGTTGGAAAAAGTGAGAAATCTTTCTTATACTATTTGCTTATATACTAGATATTGCGTGCAAGTTTAAATTAATGTCATGTGCTTAATACGATTATAAAGACAGAAGCACAAAATGTTTTTAATACATCATTAAATTTAGAAAATGTTGTCGATTTTCTTGATACAATTCGCTGAAACATTGAAATTCTGTAGTGTATTGTATATTTATTTCAGCTTCAATCAGTGCGGATTCTCTATATTGATACTATTTACATAATTGGATTTAATAATATTTTCTCGTGAAACACCCTGTATATGTGGATATATTTGCACGAGTATTAAAAATAGAAGAACCAGAAGAGAATTGAATAAAAGATAATAATCTCGTGAGGATGTTGCGAGTTGTTGTGCCGTGTCGCTTCGTTTCGTTTTCTTTTCCCTCCCGAACGAATCTTTTTTTTTCCCCCTTTTTGGGGCCGCTTCCACGAAGGAAGACAGATCGTGACAGAGGCGGCCTTGCACTTACGTGAGCTTCTCTCTTTTCCCAGCTCTTGGCGTAGGTCAAGAACATGTGAACCATACACAAGCACACACGCAGAAACCGATTTTGATACTTAGTTATGTTCTTCGGCAATAAATTAAGACCCGTGCCGTATAAATGTTATCTATCCGAGATCATTACATACTGTGACTCACTTGCATCACATGGAAACATTCCTGCTTAAAGACACTATACATCAGACTAGCAAGAACAACACAGGACCGCCATTCTCTCCTCTCGCTACTTCTTCTTTATTAGTTTCATTCCTTATTTTTATTTGTGTTATCCTTCCTCCTACCTGCGCGAATCTCGTCCTTCACATTATCCCAATGAATAATAAACAAGGAGGATTCGCTCTTCTCCTCAACCCGCCAGATTTAATGATCATATCTCCGCAAACGCAAAAGAAGTAACGATAACGCCGTGTAATTTAGTTACAGGCCACGTTTTAATGGACACACAAAGTTGAATGGCTGGCATAGCATACCCCACCGACGTGCATACTTTAGAAGGCACGACTCATTACTCCGCTTCCAGTTTAATTAATTCCAGCAAGGGGTGAACGTCTGCCAGTGCTTTCAATTAAAAAACAAACAGCTTCACGCCACCATTTTCACCTTCCATTAATTAAACCCTCGGCCTGTTGCTCCATTAACCGATGGAAATTTCAATCTGCTGCTCTTTCATGTTTTTTCTTTTCTTTTTTGATTTGCGCAAATCCATTGCGGAGGCCTCAACTCACTCATAACCGACGTTGATTACCATCTTCCACTTTAATGTCTCCTCAGTTTATACAATAATTACGAAGGCTGTCGATAACATTCTATCCTATATTTGCGCAATAAATTATTGTCGACGTGCAATTAACTATCAACATAATAATTATCTATGTCCAAATAGTTAAAATCAATTTACGCAACTACAAAGCTTGTTGTTATTTCATTTCCATTTTATGAATGGGTTTCTTTAATGAACTTCATAATTTACCATTATTATTATATCATTTAAAAAAAAAATTGGTGAATACTAAAAAATAATAATAAATGTATTTAGTATCTGTAATGTTTTACAGTTTGTAATTTTGCTTATTGGAAGCCTGAGGCATTTTGTTTTCATCATAGGCTTATCCACTAATTGATAGGTTTTAAACGGTTTTAAAAACACAATGTAAAGACGGTACTTAACTAACTTTAATATGCGAAAATACATGAATATACCGGACTTTAATTTATGATTTCGTTTAAAATACCAACTTGTATCCTTATTATTAACAAAGCACAAAAGAAAAAGTATTACTATAACCGATTTTTCAATTGAAACTGAGATATAAGTTCATACGTTCCAGTTCTACGATCACAACGGAAGTTTCATTTTCAATATTGCTCGCATTCGCTTCGCTTTTGTTATTCACCTTCCATTTTACTTTCCATGTCTGATTTTTAATGAATCGCGTCAGTAATTAAAATTTTATATAATTTAATTACAACGAGCTGCAACAAATTGGTTGCTAGTTAATTACAATTTGCCGAGATGAGATTTTACGCCGAATTAACATTATTATGTGTAATTTACGGTACATTTATCATAAATCTTAGCTTTACGTGGCAGACGGTTACAAATTTGGTGGAAATTGCATTTTCTGCATTTGCCAACTTCTGGTTTGGCGTGCACAAACCTTATGCAACGATCTGTCTCTTTTGTCTCGTTTAATCACATGAATCCTATCTAAACTATGTTTAAGGTATAAGGCATTTCTACATCTGTATACAGGATTTAACAATATATTGGAGCCAATTAAATGTTAATCCGAAGATGGTTATAAGCCTAATTGTTATTACTCTTACATAATATACATTCATTATCTACTTATAATGTTTTTTCGGACCATAAGACATATAGAATTTAATTTCAAGAAATTGTCCCATTTTTTAGGACAATAAAATGTATCAACTTAAGACTTTGTCTTCTTTAACTTCAGCCAATAAATATTGTTTCTTCTGAGAATATTTCATGCACTTGAATATTGCGCTATAACATATATGAGTGTTTCTGTAATATATGCTTAGTATCTGAATCATAAATTGCACGATGAAATACGGTTGTAGTGGACGTCCATATACAGATGGTCTCTATTTAGGTATGCCTTCATGATCTACACGTTCCAGATTAGTAATGCTATTGTTAGTATTCACTTCGCTACCTTTATAAATTCCGATATTATGACCATTCATCATATGCTGTACTTCCATATTTGTCTAATTCACAAATATGTTAATAATATTTAAATTAAGAAGGTCGTTATCCTTCTTTTGCAAAGATGCATATTGTAATGTATAATTTTATTTGTAATGGTAATGGTAACCAACGGATGTTCTTATATAACATGGTTATCAATGCATCACTTAGATTCATAGAATTAACTCACATATTGCGAGTTTGAAACCGGACTAATCGAGGACTTTAAAACCGTATAAGAATAGTTTTATAAATAAATAAGATATTGCTGATAGTTCATTCGATGAGAAAATTGCATTAATATATCGTAGTAATTAATGTAATTGGATTGAAATGTAAGTGAATAAATTTATTTTTTGCACTCTCACTTTAACAGCTTTGCGGATAATCTCGCGACGGATTTAATTCATAACGATGATGTTAGGTGCCATGTATAACGGAACATCCTTATACTAGACATTTTATAACGATTTTCAGACTTGTATGTCTGTAATTCTACAACGTTATATAAACTAAAATATTAGTCTTAGTCCACGAGATTTAATTAGTTTTTGTGAAATATTATTGTCCATATATATTGCGTTTTTCCTATTCTTTGGATATACTTGACTTTATATGAATATTATTACAAGAATAAACAATGCTTTTATTGTAGAAAGTAACATTTTTTTTTCAATAAATAATTAAGCTAATTACTTGGAATGCAATAGCATCTATAGTAGGTTGAACAAGTATTCATTTTTAATGCTATAAGATGACACTAAAACACGTTGTTTAATGTTGACAGCCGGTTGTCGTGGGCCCTTTTTAACAACAAAACATGTATTCTTGAATTCTGATTTATTAAAATATAATTGCACTATTTTCTCGTGGGCCCAATGCAATTTGCGTGTTGGAATTTCATGTTACAGTCACAAACATGATGAAATATAAGAAGTATATAGTTATTTTTTGCAAATTATGTATTTGGATCTTGCTAAAGGTTAAAATAAATATTGAATTGTATGAGACAATACAATGACTAAGAAAGTGGAGCATATCCATTGAAAAGTGACAACTGTATATTGAATAAAGTGGTAATCCGAATGTTGTATAATGGTAGAAAGAAGAAGAATAAACATTTTGGTTACACAACACGTGCGAACGTTTTTCGTGGATTCGGCATGGTTATCATCTATCGAATTCACTTACGTCCGTCCGGCACGTCATTAATTAGCGGACATTTAATAGTCAATTAGCGAGGAGCGATGTGTAATGATGATGTAAATTAATTGAAAAGGCGTAACGGTAGATAAAGTTTGAGCAGGAAACCACCAGCAAATAAGGATGTTATTTCGCGTCACGTGTGCGGCCAGAAGCATAACCGAAACCAGAAGCAGATCCTTGATTAGCAAACAAGGATAAACAATGTTAGTGTGTTAATAATCCCGACGACCATCCATTTGATTTCTGCTAAACGGTGAAAGAGGAAAAGTGGAATGCTGTTTGCTGCGATTCTTTCCTGCCATCATCATCATTGGCAATTTGTCTTCGAATTAGCACAAATAACCCGAGGTAACTAAGTGGCTCCGATGGCGAGTCACGATAACCACGGATTGCAATGTGAGAGGAGAGGAAGATCATAGGATGTTGCAGGACGAACAGCAGCTGCAGATGCTTTTAAAAACCTCTGTATCATCACACGAGATGTGCGCATTCCCAGCTCGATCTACTTCCGCATTGTGCTATATCTACACATTCATGATCCCTTTTCAAATGGTCGAAACAATTAAGGACTGCAATCGCGCGATGAAATGATCCTAGCGTGCAGCTTACACCGTTCAGAATGGAATTATTTCAATTTGAACACTGCAAGTTACAACAACCTATCTGATGATCTCAGCGCACTACCACGTTCGTTGAATGCATATAATAAAGCAATTGCAAAGAGTTCAATTAAGAGATTTAATAAGGCTTGAAGGCAGTCAACCATTAGAAAACGATACAATTTTCGATTTCATTTGAAACAACTTTATAAATTGGTTATCTTATTCCTTGATTTGATTTAATTTGATTATTAAAACCTCTCCAAACCAATTATTTCTAACTATTCTTCATAGATTGCATCATTGTCATAGTAATTGTATAACCACAATTCCTCTAATATGCGAAATTACTCATGCAAATTTCACATATACATTCTTTGAGTATACTAAGTTTATGAATATTCTTACCAATATATTTTCTATCATAATACCATAAAATTTTAGTTTTTTAGTACATATTCTATATATTACATATTGGCTGTCATCTTGTAGGTTAACTTCAGTAGTATATTGATGCTTTGCGATTCCACTATTTCCTTTCCTGTCATTGTCCATCGACTTGGCTGAAGGTCCATATACTGAACTTCATTCATCTGTGATGAACAATGGCCCTATTGCTGCAAGCACCGAGAGGGCTCACAATGTAGACACAAATTACTATATTATATAAATTTTCTCTAGAAGTAAAACATTCAGCAAATGTATTTTAAAAAGAATCTGCATCTGCTAATAAATTAAAGAAGTTATAGAAGCAGCGCGTTTCTAAGCTAATGGATATCTGTTTCTAAATAACATGATGTAAATGGCGCGAGAAAATTCACAGCATATGCTGCTGATTTATTTCTTTTTTTTTTAGATTTTATAACATTTGCGAATGACACTTCGACTAGCAGCAAACTGAAGTAATATACTAATCTGGGGTATACATTAGATACGCCATATGTGCGAAGGATTTTTGAGGTTGGTTTCTTAAAATCGTTAATAGTTCAATAACAGCTGACTAATGCCGGAAATCCATTTCCAGTCTGCTTTCGAAGCGCAATTTTATCTACGTAATCTGGACCATAGTACTTTCAGATAATCTACAATATAATTGTATAGAAAGGATACTCCTATCAGGATTAATTAGTCTATGAAAGTTATTAATAAATAACTATAATATATAGTTCCTGGTTTTCTAAAGATTATTTATTATATCCTATGAAAAAGAAATGGAGCTTTTATTTAATTTACAAATTATACATAATTGTCATGTAACTGTCATGTAACTTGTCAAGTAAATTTATATGAAAAATAAATATTTTGTATGCACATCGATGAAGAGGAGCTGACTACAATATGTTCAGGCCTTCTTTAGGATCAGGAAATCTGCCAAGTCGGGGGATGTCCTGATCCAAAAGAAGTTTTGAATAAATTCATCGAGAATCTTTCTTCCAGTTACTTCCATCTACTCAACATAAATCATATAAACAATTTGCAAAAAAAAAGTACCAGAAATGTGTTCTAATTCATGTATTTGGTCGTAATCCAAGTAGGTTAAGTTTGTACCATTCTTCAAAGAAACAACAGAAAATAGTAAAGTTATAATCAAGGAATGTAATTCATGGAAAATGTTTAACAATGATGAAGGAAACTGTGACTAAATGAGAGAAGCCTTGCTAATTGTAAAGAAAAGCGAATACAAGAGAATAGTAATAATGATTGAACCAAATGCAGCAAGACTTTATAAATTTTCCATTGTATAAAATATAGAATTAGTTTTTTAAGGACTTTCGTGTCCTGGACATGTATTCATGTTCAATTGCTTCAGATGGAATGTGCGTCGCGATTTGGTTCGGATGCGGTTCGTTGTTTCGCTTCTTGTCCAATTTCAATTCCATTTGGAATAATGGAAAGATGGAAACCGCGCAATGCGCAATTTTCTCCTATTTCACGACACCGTTCAAATCGATTCCCTCCATTCGAGACCACACGTACACGGATCCATCGCCGCAGAATTAATTACATCTTCATATTCTACTTCCTTTGGATACTAGAAGAGCATTCGTTCCCCGTATTGGCATCGGGGTTATTCACATCCAAGGATAATCGAAGCTCAACTTAATTGTTTGCAGGCGTCTCGACAATGTCGCGAGGCGACGTTCAATTAATTCATTACGCTCAAAAAGCGCCTATAAATAGAGACAAGAACTACTACCAGACGTGCAGTTATTAAGATGGATGATGCGATCAAAAGATTTAATCGAAATACGTAGAAGAGAAAAGATGAGGAACAAGAAGGGAAAGAAATAAATAAAAAAAAAAGTTGTGAAGAGGTGAGGGGATAAGAATGAGTGTAACAGTCTGGTACAAACCTCTTCCAACGCCTGCCGTTGACGTTACTTTTTTATCTTTCTTTTCTTTCTTTGTAGTCCTTTGTAGTGTGGTTCCAATGGATAAAAGGATGCGAATCGAACGGTCCGTAACGGGGTTCGATGATGTAAAAAGGGAATGGTGGAAGCCTTTTCCGAAGGATGTCGCACTTTTCGACCGGCCTAACCTGTCTGTTGTCAGCGAATGTCACGGATGTGGTGCGAAAATGCAAAGCGTTTTAATAAGGAAGTAATTGCATCGCTGATGGCGATCCGATGTTTCTTCCTCCGGTTCTTCGCCGCCGTCTTTTTCCTCGTTTCATTATGCAATTCTGTTTTTAATTGCGCAACTCGTAAAATATGAATATCAATGCCCTCTTGGGGGACGGACGACCATTCCGTTTCCGATCCCATTTCCGCCGGAAAAAACACAAAACGATGATCGCAAAATCCAGATCTTAATTCAATTGACAGAAGTAATTCAATATTTTAGAATTTTATTTGTTTCGGATAATCATTTTATAATTTGCAATATTTCATTTATGAACGTACAATATGATTATATACATTTTCAATTAGTTGCTTCTATTTCATGTGCTATAATTTTAACGAGTATTATATAATACAATATAAAATATATATTTACATATAGGAAGTTGTGTATAATTCATTTTAAATATTATATAAAACGTATTTTTTTCCAAAACTACTTTATCCAATAGTGTTATAAAATTTATAGTGTTCATAAATTAAACTTTTATTTAGAACTATTAAATTGTACACATGTAAAACCAGGTTTTACGACAAAATTATTGTCGTAAAATGAAAATAAAACTCTTGAATTTGCAATGACAATAATGTTCTCCATTTTTCTATAATTTATTTTTATTTCTTGTAAATATTTCAACTTTGACCCATAGCCCTTTACATTCTTCTATAACTGTTAGAATATAATTATTATCATATTAACATATAATTTACATTGAATTGTTTTTTAAAATATAAATATTCCTATATAATTTTACTTAAAACATGAAAATAAGATGAAATTAAATTCTTAGCTTTTTTATTTTGCTTTAAAAACGTTTTGCAAATTATACACAAATTGTTGTTAGAAGTATGGGAATGTGTGATTTTCTTTTCATTTTTCGTTTTTTTACTATAACTCTTGTAACTAGCATAACAAGCCTTCTGCGCACGATTTTACAGATTTTTCTCACATATAATAGCTTGTAAACATGATGTAGACCTTAATATAATATGAAAATAACTTCTACAAGACGAGGTATACTCATATTCATGCACATTATGCAGACATAAAATACAGCAATACCTTCGATTCACTATAAAACATTTCAAAACACTAAAATTATAATATTTATAAACTTTGTTAAATATTTAGTACTTGTATTTCCTTAATATAATTGTTTAATGTTTGAGTTTTAACATAATTCTAACTTTTGTTTTAAATTTGATCATCTCTACAAGTACAATTCGCAAGAGTTTTGTTTATTGTTTATTTTCAGTAAATGTTATTAATTGAAATCATTTTGCTTACATTTGTAGTTAATTAAACAAACATATAGTAACACAACATAAGCAATGATCATCATTAATTGATACTTCGTTTGCAACTTTGTATCAACTCAACAAACAGCCTTGCATAATTTTTACATAATCAAGTTTTCAATTACCTTCTACTTGTGCAATTACCATAATTAATTACTTATTACAATTACCGCACGCATAATCACGACAAATTTGTTTCCGTTTAAATAATGGTAATGTTTACGAAATAATCTAATGACTCCTTAATGCATTCCAAATGAAGCATGTAAAGAATCAGTCAAATCCTATTACGCAACGGTTTTATTAAAAACAAGTCCTTCTAAATGTATAATATATTATGATTTAAACAGTTTTTAGTATTTTATGCTTGAGACCAAACAAAAAAAAATAGTGGAATTTTGTATCTTGGGTGGAAAACCGCTACATAAATCTTGATCTCTCGCTTTAGCAATTTGAAAGCTTTGATCTTCTAAACCGACGAACGTGAATGGATTGAAGCTAAATGTCTAAAAATTATAGACTTTAAAGTGTAGCTGCATGATTTATACACCTCATCTGAAGATGCCTCTATCGGAAATCGGTTTCGTGTACTTAGAAATGAAGAGGTTTGGGAACACTTTAAAGCTAACCTAATATTAGATTACTCCAAATAAATATCGAATTAAGTCATTTACGTGACTCATCTATATGATCTTTATTGACGTAGATAATATTTACATTTTTTACGAATATTAATAAGAAGTGGACAAAATAAATTACAACAATTTACGAATTTCATTCGTTCATTGGTTTATCAAATTGTTGTTTTGGAAGAAAATGTAAAAATATTGACTTTAAGATATATAAACCAATTTAGATAAAATCATTTTAGTTGGATTGGATTGGAACAATAGTTGATTCAAGTTTGTGTCTTTTCTATATATAACATGAAACACATGAATACTATAAATGAGGGCTTGTAAATGACCATTGCCTTTACGCCTGAGGATATACATTGTATGCCTGTTCAGCATCGATTTACTACCATTTCTATTCAGTATTCTTCATCAAAATTGTAATATTTCCATTGAATTTATTGAACTTCGATTGTTCTGCCGAGCCTAATGCAAATTCATTGCTTGCTAAAACCTCATGCTCCATGACCACAGAGCAAAACTCGTATAGTTTTCCAGCAATAAATTAAAGTAATTGCAATCGAAAGCAGGCAGCGATTGTTGTATTATGATGTTAACGTTTCTTTTCCACTTCTTCTTTTACTCCTCTTTACATCTTCATAAGGAAGTAGTTACATGGCTGATGGCGGATTAAAGTTCTCTTCTTTCACGGGAATTAATAGCACCCACGCGTAATGCGTAAAGATTCTTGTTTGTTTTGCTGTTGTTGTTATTTGCAAACAATGAGATTCGCTCATCCATTGTCTATACCCTCCAGAGATCGATGCAGCATCATAAATCTTGTTAGTAAATTAAAAGTGCGTGCGCACGCTAAAACGCGGGAATTTCAAACGAGGCCGCGGAAAACGGATGCGTTATTACATTATTCTTTTTCTACAGTTCCATGATAGATGGAGTGCGGAAATCGGGTGAAATTAAATGTAATGCAGTGGGAATTGGTTGAGGAGAGGAAAGGCGATAAATCAACGGCGCGTGTTTTCTTTGAATAACAGGATATATCGCGCGCGTTATTTGCATGTTGCCGTTAAATGAGTTGAATATTAATTGAAGCTTTTCGTCCTTCCTTCGATTTTCTTCTTTTTTTTTTCTTTCTCTCTCCTCATTCAGCAATCGCATCGAAGAAAGTGTATGTGTGTTGTGTTGTGTATGTCTGTTAACGGCTTATCCTCCCACGCGCGAGATTTAATCCTCAGATCGTGACACCAATGGATTATCGAATCGGAAAATAAATCGCCGCATCGGGTCCAATAAAGGAATTACAAAATAAATAAATAAAAGCGAGGAAGAGGAACGGTGGAAGGATGGAAAGGAGAAGAAAAGAATCACGCAAGTCCTCTTTTGAACAATTTGCTGCTTGCTCTTCGTCGGCGTAGTCCTTAATTGAGTGGCTTCGTGCAGCACAAATTTACGAGCTAATTATTATCGTATCCCGGTGTGGTCCAATCACGTTATCGATTATTTATTAATTATTTCGCATCGGACTCGATAAATCCCTGATGCAGGACCATTGGGGTGGGTTTCGATGGTGCTTTACGATCTAATTATCCTTGTAGAAGTGTGGTCCAATCACGTTATCGAACTTTTCCCCCTCGTTCATCCTGATTCGCAGGAATCGAGCGCCGTGTATAATCGATTACACTTCATCGGGTTACAACCACAGCTTATCGCTGTAAGCCGCGATTATCCTGGAAGCCTTAATTCAATTAATCCACTCCGTGGGAAGCTACCATACCAACTTTATATCAAGAAAAACGATCATCATCAAAGAATCACAATAAAAATATTCTTTTCTTAGAATTGGAACATTATATAACCCATCTTGAGCATAAAACATCAATAAAATATTTTTATATTTAATAAATTTGAAAAATATTTAATAACCGCTTGTATTTTTTTTTTCTTCAAAAAATTTAGCTCATTTGCTAAAAATATACCATTTTATATACATAATTCAAAATTTTATTACATTTTTAGTGTTGCGTGTTGAGAAGAAAAACCTGTTTTGTTGGTTTGTTTTATATTATGTACACTCGCATGCTTTAAAATAATATACACACTTTTATTAAAAAACAAATAAAAATATATTAATAAGACGTGAGATTATTTAAAAATTTTATATTTAATACTTGGTTTCTTTCATTAAATATTTTTTAACCGTTTTGAATTTAAATAAAAAATGCTAGAGAATTGAACGTACGTATGAATGTATACTACGTTTATTCGGATGAAGAGACAAATGCTATGGAAATATGTACGATAATCTCAGGGCAAAGTGTACGTTCCTATGAATGTATAGTACGTTTGTGCGGACAGGTGATTACAAAAAAATGTAAATGTATATAATTATATAGGAATTTCTAATGCAATTAACGTTTGAGATTTTTTTTACTCATTATGTACGTTAACTGAGCGTATAATATTGTGTATTTATATTATTCTTTACTTAAAAAAAAAGAAACAATACAAATTGTATATTATTTGTTGTAATTGAATTATTCTATTGAAACTGATAACATTAAAAAAAAAAAGATATAAACTTATGTTAAAATATGTGAGAAATATTCAAACGTATGCAATAAAATCGCGAGTTACTAGAAATTATAGTCTTTTATGAATGAAAATGCGATGTAGGTTCACCTTCCGTGTATATGGAAATTTTCATTCAGTAAACAAACGTTATTCGAATGTGCACTTGTCATTGAACTTGCAATGCCATTGAGATTACGACAGTGAAAGAAAGTCGTTCGCACATCCTTTTCCTGAATCGATCCAGTAAATTGAACTAAGCGTTGATTAACTGCCGATTAAGAGTACAATTTATGATTCAATTAGAATAAAAGTAAATGGTATAAGTTTAATTATCTCTGACATGGGAGCTGCAATGAATCTATACTTTCCGTACTAATACTAATCTTATAATATAATAAGAAGAAAATAAACTTAATGAATTATTTATTTATTTAATTAATTAATTAAAATCTAAATATAGTTTTCCTAATAAATTTATAGATTAATTTAATTTATACAAATAATAATCATTACTTTATTTAGATGAATTTTACTTTTTTAGTTTGATAAATTAGGTTGTAATAAAATCTTCAAAATTATTGATATTCCTTTTTTATGTCGTGTAATTTTATTCACAATCTGTTCATCAATGTGGACATTGACTAAATTTAAGATCGAGGTTGACATTAAATGGATAATCTTTCCTACTGGATAGTTACCATCATGATGATTTATTTTTTTAATTTGTTGGTTGGCTATCGTCTTATTGATTAACTTCAGTATTATGCTGAACCTCTTTCACTTCACTGTCCATCTGTGATGAACGATGGCCCTATTGCTGCAAGCTCCGAGAGAGCTCACAAAGGGCCTGGTTTGACCAGGATTCGAACCAACGCTGGTTCGATCGTGCCTATTAGTCGCCCTTTGCCTTATATGAATATTTAATTATTTATGTATGCGTATAATATGCACAACTTAAAAGTTGTGAGGTAGTCACGGAAACCATGGGACTGTTAAATATGCAGCCCATATGCTTATTGACCTACTGAAGTTTAATCTCAGACTCTTGTGGAAACTGATCATTGTATTGTGTATCATTTTTCCCAGAAGGAAAATAACAACATTTGAATAATAGGAGTGGATACGAACTGTATCTCGATCTGTTTAACGAGCATAACTTAGATTCCTGACTGCCCAGGCATAATAATAAACAAACAAACAAAAATGATATATAATGAATACGTGTATGAAGAAATCACAATTTCAATAATTATATAATAAAATAAGTGTAAGTGTAAATGCAAGTGTTTCCTGAAAGTTATGTCTCTACGCAATACAAATAATAAAAACTAGTTAAATTAACAACATTAAAAAACAACAGTGCATCAGTGTCTTTACTAATTTTCAGTTTCATCGAATTTTGTAAATGTGAGTGGTTTAATATATTAGAACGTTCGTTTCTAAAGTTCATCGGCTCAGCTCATCTCGGGTGTTTCGGCATGGAGATATGCACAGTTCTATATAAATACATGTGCTAGCTTTGTGCTGAAATGCCCGAGCTGGCCTAACGTAATAGATATACTTCGAGATTTTATCCATCGGAAGTTGCTATTTACTAATTTAAAAATGCAAATGATTCCTTCATTCTATATGGATTTAATGAGTATTAAACATTTGAAGATGTACTTCAACCTTTTATGAATGTATACTTTAGATCAGAACCATTAAATTTTAAATGGATTTGCGAAATAACAACTGTCAAAGTGTCAAAAAAATGGTATAAACAATTGGGTTACAGTTAAATGATAGCTTTTATAGTATTAATTTCATGATTATAGATTTTGATTTTTTTAAATGCCTAACTGTTTTAGTGACCATTGATGATTATAGTATAAATATAGAACTTTTTAAGGTGGAATTTATAAATATCCTTAGAATGTAGTTTTTTTTTTTAATTGGATAGATTTGCAGTAGTTTTTGTAATAAGAACATGAGGTTGTAACCGGTCTTTGCGATCTTTATTTTGCACTCGCGCCATCACTAAATGATTCCTATGTTGATGCCTATAAAGGATACAGGTGGATTGCAATAAAACTAGAACACACTTGAGCAAAATTACAACTACGATGTATGCGCGTTGGGTTGTTGTTTTCTAGTCTAATTATAGGATATTCGCTTCTATTATCATAGGTGCTTCATGAAAGTGCTTTCAATTTCCTCTGGACCAAAAAGGCGCATAAATCATAGGCGTACACGCATTGAGCACTTGCCGCTCCTTTTGTTTGACAACTCCTGTCGAGTCTTGGTTGCTGCAACGAGGTGAGTATCCTGCTCAAGGTACATCGTCACAGGTGCCTCGTTACAGAAAATGAAGAAGAAAATAGTGTTGGTGGTGCATAAATCTTATCTTCAGCAGAACCATCTTCATGCTCCAAGGTCTAATAGGTTCAGTACATTAGAGACAGTGCTAGTATTTCAGCAAGTATACAATGTCTCTGATGCGCAAAAAGCGCGGATTCCATTGGTTGAGTTTGTATGCAAATTTTAATTGAAACGAGCATCAATTATC
This sequence comes from Nicrophorus vespilloides, assembly GCF_001412225.1. Classification (NCBI taxonomy): domain Eukaryota; kingdom Metazoa; phylum Arthropoda; class Insecta; order Coleoptera; family Silphidae; genus Nicrophorus; species Nicrophorus vespilloides. The sequence continues at coordinate 58,549 of NW_017097255.1, forward strand.
GGAATTCTGTTCAAGGAACAAAAAGAAAGTTAGAAATAAAATAAATTGAAGGACTAAAGAAACCGCTCCGCGCGAAGGATTTACATTGATTCCCATCGATTCCAATTGATTCGCCGACGAAAGAAGGCATTAGCGATTTACTGGGGCCATTTGCGTCAGTGACAATTACCCGTAATGATGATGGTGGTAATAACAAGCAGCGAGCAAATCCTATTTTGAATGGGAGTCGACGACCTTCGATCATTGATTCTACTAGCAACAACAAAAAAAGTTTAGAGCGCGACAGCGGGGAGAAATGATGAGGAAGCAATGAGAACAAAACAAGGATGAAAAACAGGCGAAGGTGGATAATAAAAATTGAAGAGCCGAAGGCTGGAGATGGATGATGGAAGAAGAGAGTTGGACAAGGTGGATAGATATATAATAGCGAAAATCTATCTGGAGATGGTAAAGCACAAAAGGCCGACGCGGAATGTTGATCGATTCTCTTTTTTTTCTTGAAGTAATTGCATTCGGTGCTTTTCGCAATTTTCCCAGATTGCGCACTGAATAATCCTCGAGCTTAATTAATAAGGCCCCAATGATCTGCAACTAATCCCGATGCATCATAAATCAAATAGCCATCTGTTGCTAAGATGACCTAGGTATTAGCTTCTACACAAATTTCAGAACTAAAATAAAGTTCATTAAAACAATGCCATCCAAAAAATAAACGAACATAAAACGCTCGCATTATTACTGTAATACTAACAGTATTCGTTGTTTATCTTCTTTTTTTAGTAGAGTTGTCGTTTTGTTTAAAACAAAACAAAAAATGTCGCGTTATTAATTAAATTGAAATTACCATTACGCAAACAATGCTCGGCTACCGAAAAATGTGTACTTCCGTCGTAATGCATTTAAAATCGCACACGAATTCCGTTTATCCTTTTATTTCTTTTAACTACTTCCCACGGAGCCCGACATGAAGGAGCGATCAAAAAAGCAAATCTGGTTTTCATATTAACCCGAATTCCAAGAAAATCTAATAATAATATTGTAATTACAAAAACGTTTGCATTCTATGCAATTCTTATTTTTTTTTACTTTCACAATTTTTATTGTTATTAAAACAAATCCAATAAAATTTGACTTATGAAATTTTTAACTTTAAACTATTTTTCATTCATTCTTTCTATTTATTTATTTTTTTAATTTAAATTTAGAAGGAAAAAAACTGTGAAAGTTAGTTTTAATGTCTTTATAATTTAATAAGATTTGTTTTTGTTTATTGTCACAGTTATATTATTTACTCAATTTGTCTGAAAATGAGGTAATCAAACAAATCACCATGAAATTCAGTTCTTATGTCTTTATAATTTAATCACATTTTGATTTATTTTCTTTACTGTCACAGTTATGTTATTTACTCAATTTATCAGAAAAGTAGGTAATTAATCAATTCTATGTCTTTATAATTTAATTAAATAATGTTTTGAAACTTGTCGCGTAACTACTGCATAGAAAGGGTCTAATTACTTGGGACCCCAACATTTGAATCAGAATTTAGGATAATTAGTGATTAGCAATGATTATTTAATTAAAATAAATGAGTTAACGATTTTCTAAAGGATTGGTATAAATAATTCTAGAAATATAAATAAAAGTTTCGTTAAAAGATGAGCTTTACGATGTTTCTATTCGAACGTATATGTAATTGAATGAAGTTCCTTTATCAGCTTTAATAGATGCCATTAAAGCTGACAAGTGGATATATCAAAGCCAATGTATCGGCTCGACAATCCACGAGGCAATTTCTGAAATATATGGAACGGCTTTGTAGAAATCCGCTTGTAGAACCCCGCGGTCTCCGACTCGAAGCCTATGCAAAACGCAATATTAATCTGCGAGAGGTGTGATTGAGGTGGTTATTGGCATCGAATGAACTGCTCGGAATTGTGTCTACAAGTGTGGATGCATTAAAAGTTGATTTCGTTCGGCTTCCCATTGAGTGCAATTCTGCTAATTGATTTCGCAGATTTACCATAAAGCACGCTGTGCAATAAAAGCGAGTTCATGCACCTCTCACACTTAATGGCGCGTAAAATGCATTGGTTAAGTGCAATCATTTATTACCATTATGGTGCATTACTATGCAGGACCTTGACTGGGTCTGGGTCAGGTCGTTCAGCCGTTCACGGCAAAGCTCTAGATGTGACCATCGATTCTAGGAGCTCCTCCACTTTTCCTTTTTCATCACTTTTATTTTCCACGAGCCATGGTATGTATGTATGTATGTATGGTGGCTTATTAATACCTACGCGCTGTTGGCTTCCAGCACTGATTTCTGTGATTATGGGTGACCGTCGTGGGCTTGGCTAGGCCCGACGACAGGAACGGTCACGCTGAATTGGCGTATGCAAATAAAGCGTAACTGAAGAGAGGATTGTTGAAAAATTGGCTGTCGCCTCCTCCCGAAAGGAACAACAACAACGGTGCAACAGAAACAACAGCAACAACAACAAGAGCAAACAACACGCATCAGGCGAACCGCAGACGAGGTGAAATCGTGATCGTCGAGTTTGTAGCCGGACCGTAAAACATGCAAACGAAGACACCTAACACACGGGCATCTAACTAGGAGCGGATTTACATAATGTATTCCCAATCCTATACATGCGTCAATGCATTTGTTATCCCGGACGCATCGCTCTCTTTTATTTATTTTCGTGTGTGGTGCGCGAGATGTCCAAAAGAATCGGATGAAATACGACATCCATGCTCTTGGCAATAAACCGGCATAACTTCATAATTAATCACTGGTTATACTTTATTTCGTTATAATTGCATCAGTAAAGCGCACCTGCATCTTACACTTTTAATCTACATTATTTTTTAATTAATTATTTGATATATCACATATACGCATATTTTTACATAGAAAAATTGATTTAAAATTGTCCTATTGTCATAATTGTCAAGTATTATTAATTTATATAACTTGGTTAATTACTGAAACTCAAACCATTATATAAACCACATAATTTTGTTCATTTTCTTTGGAATTAGTAAACTAATTTATTTATTATAAATTAAACGTGTTAAGTTAATAATTTACTTCATTACATAAACAAAAAGAAACATTAACAATACACAACTAATAATTCAACGAAAATAGATTTTAGAAAAAAGTTTTATAAAATTATAAAAAATATATTTCTTTTGTTACTCGAATTTAACTAATTTTTTATTTATGTAATTAATTTAATTATAATTGCGTTAAAGTGTTTCACTAAATAAACGCTTTTCGTTTAAAAACAATTTTTTTTTATTTTAATTTAATTAGTCGAAATACATAATTAACAGCCATTTTCATTATTATACAAGTATTCTAATTAACTTCCTTAATTAATTGTACAATAAACGCCTAGTTATGTTTTATTATAATTTAATTAGAAAATTTAATATAAGAAAATAAATTACCGGACATCGAGATTTATGTAGAATAATTTAACTATAAATAAAGCAGTAAAAATTTATCTTATTTTACCAAATTGCGAATTACGAACTTTTCAAGATTCTACTTTAAACATAATTTGTCCACAAAACTGAAACTTATAATAATTATATAATTTTGAAAACTGTACTTGTAATTTTATATTAAAATTGATGCATGACGCCACCCCTTGACATTTTACGGTAAATTATATTGAAAAGATTACAAATTATTACTTAGATAAGGAGCAAATCTTCGCTAAATATATGTAGCTTCTATTTATAATTAAAGCTGTCGTAATTGAAAATGAGTATAGACTTTGTATAATTATGAAGTAGTGAAATTGGAAACTAATAATTTGTTATAGCTGAGAAATATAGCTCAAATAAATTCAAAGTGTTGAGACACAATATATATTCCAATATCTGCTGATAGTAAGTAAGCTCTTAGTGGAGACGCAGGTTAATAAAACTTGAAGATAGCATTGCTATGGATGGAGCAAGGCCGGTTTTATATGTAGGAATTGATTGCTTACTTCGCGGAGGTTGAAATACGGAGGATGCTAATTCGATTTGCGAGATTCGGTACGAGAAATTAGCAGATATATCTGTAGCCTAGGTGCATTGACCCAGCCACCATCGACCCATCCCGTGCGTAATTAAAGCGCTTCCTGCCACCATCCATAATCTTCATATATTTGTTTTCAGGATCACACGGTCCGGGATTTTACATTGCGCACAGAAAATACCCCACAACTAGTTATAATTGCAACTTACCAAACAATGTTTACAATGTTATTAAAAAAAACCTAACTAATCATATATCCTACAATGAATCATGTTTCATTAAAAGTTGAATTATATGAAATTGCACGCGTTTATCATCTAAATATTTTTTTGTTAAATATATGATAAAATTTATTATTTAATATTGTTAAGTCTTTTCGTCATATTGTAACACTTTTTATATAATTTTACAATTATTTTTTAATTTGAATAAATGTATGAATTAGTACTTTTTTTTTATATATTTTTATTCAATTAATAATAATAATTGGAGAATATTTAAAATATTTGTCTCCTAAAATTATTTGAAATAATTCGTAAATTATTGTATTTTTATAATGAAACATGTTTGATATTTAGATGACTTTGAATAAGTATTATTATATTTGAAAGCAATTTATATATTGGTTAAATTACTTGTACCGTTTGTTGTATTAAAAGAGTTATGATAAGTTCAGGATCACCCTTGATCGATGGTAAACGTTTTCGCAATTATTGTCGTGGCGCTTTGAACTTTGGATGGCAAAGTTGTTTCGTCGGTTGGGTTTTGGTATTGCGGCATCGCGATAAATGCTGTTATTAAATAGTCTGTTCGTTTTGCATTGTTCGGCTTATGGGGTTGGGGATGGCACGGTTGGCATGGCATCCACACAGCAATTTCTGGCATCGCCTCGTGCTCGTGCATTCATTTCGGCCCCTTGTACATCTTATACAATGTGATATATGTTTGTGTGGAAAGAAGAAGTGAAACTCACCTGGCTTATGTTGGAAGCGATCTTGACCTGCGGCTTCTCACGCTTACTTAGGTAGAAGTCGTGCACTCGGTGATTGTCTCTGGGTTCCTCGGTGGTTCCGGTCACTTCTTGGGTGGTTGTGTCCAGCGGAGTGGTCGCAGCTTCCGTGACGGTAGCTGCAGTTCCCTTCTCGCTAGCATTCCTGGGCGCCCTCGTCGAGGTGATCATCGGCACCGTCGTCCAAATGGGGCTTGTCTGTTTTGCCGTCTCCGCGATAGTCGTACCCTTAGTTTTCATAGCTCTTTTAGTCGTAGCCCGGGCCGCCTCCGATGCGTTCACCTTTATCGTCATCAGCGTGGTTTCCGTCTCCGAACTTACATTCCATCCTACAACCGTCGTCACCGTAGGCGTAGCCGTTGCTGTAACATCTGCAACCTCTGTTTGGGTCTCCGGCTCAGCGGCTGTATCCGCCGTCTTTCCCTGGCGCATCCAGGAGAACGGATTGAAGAACTCCTGGTTGTACTTCCAAAATTGGCAGTCCACCTGGGCCGCGATCACTAGCGTTACGAAGAACAACACACGCATCTTGCTCTATGTTATTCCTGTTCTTCCCAGTTAGCTACTATCTGTCCACCGGGCTAAATCGCTTTCAAATTTCCGGTCCGGAGTTTCGCACGCGTCCTTGGACTTGAGCCGCTGATGGCTAGAGAAGGTATGTGTGCAGAGGAAGAAGCTACATGCACTATGTACGCTCTACCAGTGGACGATCTAAACGTAACCCACTTCCTAACCAATGGTACCATGCTACGGCGCTCTCGGACCAATGGTACCCGCCGAAATCGCGATGCCCATTACGCAACCGACCACTCTATTTTCCTATCCGCTGTTCTCTTCCTCCTCTCCCAGTTTTCCTGCCTCCGGCGGCGGCAGGACGACTCTTGTTTTCCATCGTTAATGCGAAATTGCCACCCTCGGCTCAGAAATAATGAAGACGAACCAGCGATTACGAAATCTTTGCATCGCAATAATAACACACCAGCAAACGAGATTCAACTTCGTAAAACAAATACATCATCATTTACTTGATGAAAATGCCGAACTACTCTAGCACATCTTCCATTATCTTTACATTAGAACCTATGCATCTTTTTTTGTATACAACAAACACATAATGTTAACATGTATACAATAATATATAATTACATCAGATTTAATATTATTTATTTCTTTATTTAATTTTATCAATTATTATTTGCTATTTTTATATGATTCTATAAATTATAATAATTCGTAAAAGAAAATATTTTTGTTAGTTACATAATACCAAAAACCATTTGAAAAAAAAAATGAATCAAAACTAAAATAATTCACATTCGTTTATTTTCTTTTTCTACACAAGAGTTATAATTATATAAACATTGCATGACAATAAAGGTTATTATTCATAATACAAAATTAGTTCACGTCAAATTACGTCGAGCAGAAATAATAATAATTTCAAAAAAAAAAATGAAGAAAACAATAATAATTGAAAATTTATACTCTTCGAGCTTGTAAATAACGCTCCGAGGGTATTTTCGAACGCGATCTTGCGTAATTAAGCATCATTAAAGTGATTGCTCTGCGCTGTCGTGTTATTTGTATTGGCTTCCTTGGCAAATTCAAATTTATCGCAAAACTTCACTTTTCCAACCGGATGTCGTAACGTTTTTAAAAAAAAGTAATTTTAAATATGTCATTAATCATACGTCAAAGTTTTATGTGCATATTAAACGGGAAACTCCCTCTACTTGAAATTTTAACTAATGCTATTTCCGGTTTATATAATTTAAATTGAAATAACGTCATTATTTTATAGGAAATATTATGATCACCATTTGTACAGCAAACAAGATCAATACAGATTCACTATAGACAAATAAAATTTTTGTGGACAAAATTAAATACACATTTTTTTTGGAAATATAACGCTTAACGAGTTTAATCCGTTCCAAAATTTCCGGATTTTTACTCGTATAGTGAAATATATTAAAAAATACACAGTTTTACAAATGATGTAGCAGGTGCGCAATCCGAGACTTCTCTTCTCATCGTCACTCGTTATGCGATACGTCGCTCGTTAAGTAATATTTTGCTCTTTATACGAAATGCTTGTTTTGAATGTCAATTATATAACAATCTAATTGTTAATTTAGTTTTATTGAATTATGAAATATATTGAATTGTCTCATATAATATGTATGCATCATAACCATTATATAATTCAAATCCCATAAACACACTGGTACTTTTAAATACCAATTAAGCTCGGATTTGTAACTTTAAGATTATTGCTGATCTTAACCATTTACTTAATAATTGTGCGCAGGATAATTTGATCAGTCTTAACCACTTGAATTACAATCAATCAACCATCGATTCATTTTTATTTTACCAAGGTCACCCATAATTTATGCAATTACTGGATGGTTTCTTAATATTTTTTATACAAGTTCACCTTATTAAAACGACCTTCTTTTATAATGGCACAAATTGTTCAAATACACCACTTTCTCAATTATATTTGCATTTGGAGCTTCACCATAAAAAATAACTGAATATTCGAAAATAAATAAAAACATTAATATAATTGATTTAATTTTCAATTTGTCCTCGTCGGAAACTAAAATTAAGTTACGCAAATCGCTGAAAATAGTAATAATTTTTTTATGTCTCATTTTTAATTTTTTGGTTGGCTGTCGTCTTGTACGTTAACTTCAGTAGTATATTGATGCTCTGCGATTCCTCTATTTCCTTTCACTGTGAATCTGCTGCTATCCTTAACACTGTCATTGTCCATCGACTTGGTTGAAGGCCCATATGCTAAACCTCATTCCCATTCGGCTATTAGTCGCCCAAATAATAATAAAAAAATTATATAATTGAATGCCTATAGCGAATAATCTACATTTCCGGATTACAGAACTTCAAAGAGAGATTTAAAAAAAAACATACAATTTTATTACATCCGCAATTGGTTATTGACCCACTCTGTATGAAGAATAAAGAAAAAAGTGACTTCTTACAAATGAAAGAAGTGAAGAGTAAGAGGGAAAAATAAAAGTGCCAACATCTTATTGCTATAGTTAAACCTTGCGAACTGATGCATAATTCTTCTTTTTTTTTGTTCATTATTTGTAAATGATTATTCATGGTAGATTTCACAGTGTGTACGTTTCTTTGCGATTATTTTTTTTCAACAAGAATACAACAATAGAAGCACAATTAACAGAATATAATAAATATTAATATAAATCACTTTACACTTTTCAAATGTTTTTTTTAATTAATTAGAGGCGTAAATAAAACAAAATATTGTCGTAATTCATACTGGAATAGTATATTTTGCTCATATTTTTATTTGAAGATTATTTGATCCAGGGGTCGGCTATCAGTATGTAGTGAAGAGCCATTTTAAGATTATATCTGTTAAACAAATATTTAGAGAGCCGCAATAATGAGTAAAGTGAGCCGACTTATAGAAGCCCATAATCTATGGCTATTCCATAATTGAATAACATAAGTTATTTGTTATGAAAATACTTTATTTATGAACTTAAACAAAATTTAAATTGATATTAATTTGATGATAAATTTAGATGAAAATTGTGAGCGTAACGAATGATATGACAATTGTATAGATTGAATTATATAAATTGCAGGATATTGACCGAATCCTTGATTTCTATTTAATCCAATTTTTTACATTATATTCACTAAATAGAATAAAATAACGTATTTCTTTATATTTCTTACTACAAACAAACAAAAAATTGATTCAACAATCACGTTCGTTTCAATTCCACCAAAAATTATTGTCTACGTAAGATGGAAGCTCGACCTCCAAAAAAAAATAGTAAGTTGTTGAAAGGAAGCACCTCGTTTATTTCCTTTTCATCAACTCAATTTTTGTGTCGTCTTCTTTTATAAAAAGCATCTCAAATTGATTTATCCTTGACTCCTTCTAATTTGTATTCGTTTTTGCAACTGACAACTCTTTTAACTCTTTCAAATAATCTACAATGATCCAAGCAAAACCAATTGTAAAATGCACATTCTTAATGATTTTACCACACATAATGTCCTAAGGTTAGATCTTCCAATTTTATTGGTAGTAATTATATAAACATTTGAAATACGATTGCTTTTGCTTATGTAAGGTCACGCATCATTTGTCCAATTATTCGATCGCTGTTTAATTCATATATTTTTTTCTTCTGAGTTGAGAATGTATTTAAGATATATTTATCAATGTCAAATTAATATACATTGTTGTTTTAATACATACGATGGGATTAAAAGACTGGTGATGATGTGGCTAATATTGAAACAATGAAAGCTTAATAAGATTTCATATCACATGTGAATATAATGCCGACGTCTAATGTAACATACAATGCGCTAATCACCCAACCATTTAGAAATAATTACGACAATTATCTCTTTACATGTTACATTTTCTTAAAGACAAGTTGATCATTTTTTTTTCAAACTAAAATTATACACTTTGATCGTTGGACAATATAGCCGGGTAATTCCGCCAAAGACTATTTAAAACCGGACTAATCGAGGAACTAAATACATACAAGAATAACTTTATATGTGAATCCGGACTGATTTAAACTTTGTATTCGATCTTGAATTTGTTTTCTGTATTATTTTTTTCGTTGGTTTCAAGTATTGTGCGAGTATCGGCTTTAAGGCAGGCTTGGAATCAACGAGGCATGATGCACGTCTAAGCAAATATTGAAACAATCAAGAATCCTTAGAATTGCACGCAATTGGATGCATATTCGAGTCAAGGTCGATTGCTGGAATTGCGGTATATTTATTTGTTAATGTTTACTATTTTTCGAATGATGGATCATTTAGTCGCATGCAATGGATTCATGGCTCATTTTACACGGTCCATGAAAACAAAACCAATTCAAAGTTGCCAATATCCCGTACTGTTTGAAACCGGACTAATCTAGGAACTAAGTATATTCAAATACAAGTGTATACTAATTTTCAAGAATTTAATTTTGTTTGTTTTGAAATTTTCAAACCGTAGCATTTCTCAACTTTTTTACCAAGAGATCTAACAAATTTGCTTGTTGTACTGCGACACAATTGTACTGCTTTGGCATATGGTGACAGCTTGAAAATAGCAGTAAATCGGCACTAATAGAGGCTTTACCATTGAATCATTTTTCATTAACATATGTATATGATTTATTAAAATCGGATGAAATTATTTATTTTATCGAAATTAGCAATTTAATCCCATTAATCTGATAAGGTTATATGCAAAACCATTGTATATTAACATATGCGACATAGCTTAGTTACGGTCTTTAACATAAGGTATGTCATTCCAATTTTCCTTGCCTTTCCAATCGTGTTCATTTCTCACTATCTGAATTGAGGCAAAAACAAATATGTTCTAATTAAAATTATGCTGTCATCCATGTATTAAATAAAATAAAAGAAAAATTAAAAATAGAGAAGAGCAAGCAATTGCATGCATCTTGTCTCATCAACTTAAGCCAATTCCACTGCAATTTGCTTGAGAATAAATCCACTCAGACACCTTTAATCTGATAGCTCTCCCTGCGATGTCCAATTTATGCTTAGGAAGTAAAAAAATATTAATGTATGTAAAATAGCTTAGATTATTTTAAATATTGTTGGAATGACATTAATTTACAAATGTCTTTCAGATCGTCTTCATTATAACTTTATGAATTTTCACCATATATTTTAAAAAATAACAAGCATTTTTGGATTTATTAAATCTATTATAATTTCTGAGAAAATCACTAAAATGTGAAAGTTTGAAGAGACAAAAAAATTGTAAAATTTATGAATGTGTACGTTAACGCTGACTACAAATTTAACCATGTCAAATAGTTGAAATAATGTTTATGATCTTTTTGAAAACGTAAAGTATTTACTCTATTTTCGCAAATGATCATAAGATAATTATAAATATCAATTGAATGCTGGAGAGAAATGAAATACTTTGTCCTGTAAAGCTATACCAACCCAATTAGTTGAGATATCTTTGGCGTTTGTTTATTCAACAAATCTAAGATGGTTGCAACTGGCGTGGAAGAAATGAAGAAGAAGAATAAAAAAAAGCTCGGAAATATGTTCGACATCATTATTGGGTTTCGCTGTTTGTTTTGCCAGTGCAATCAACTTCACATCAACAAGTGAACGGCTTTCGGATGGGGGGAAAATTGAAAAGTCCAGGCACTTCGATATGCCGTACGGAAAATATTGAAACGATCGATGATCCTCGAGAGAGTGTTTGATGTGAGAAAAGAAAGAAATAATGAAAGAAGCAGCGAAGTCCCGTTTCGACCAAACGAATTTCCTGGCGGGGCAGGATCAGTTTGACACTGTAATTGAAGCGTTTAATGCCTCATATTGTTGCGATCGTAAATAGAATGAGGTGGAAATTGTATGCGAGGTGAAAATTCTTGTTAATAACGGCAATGAGTTAATTGCCATGATTTTCCCTCCTCTTTGTACCTCTCTCTCTCTCTTTTTCTATATTTATATACAGAGATTTCTCTCTTTTGCACTCATTCATTCACCATCTATCATTATATTTCTATCTCGTGTGCAACCTACTTTTATTGTTTGGGCTTCGGCAGGCTTGACGTGTGTGATATGAGCAGCATATGCAATTACAACTATATACAGATAACAATATATAAGTGTGTTATATATACACACATTTGCATTCTATTACAGTTGTGTCCGGCGTAAATCACAGGCCGCTTATTCAATGCATCATAGAACGTTATACGCGAATTCCTGATATAACGTTATTTATTCATTTTGCGAATGCACGCGAGCCGATCGATTCATTATGAAACGCTGTTGAAAATCTCTGACTCGGATTACAATCATCATCGCGGACACAGCCATATCTCATCGCATGCGCATTTTCAGTAATACCATGGCATTTGGAAAATTGCAAATGAAGCATATGATGCTTCCCGAATACCAATCTATCCTAACTCCTCACTTCTCTCTCATCTTCTTCCTCCCTGCACGTCGACGTGAAAACATCAAACAAATAACAGTGTTTTTTCTTCATCCTCGTAATTTAGACTGTCTTCTTGATAATCAATGGAATTTCTGACTTAAATATATGTCACATATCAAACAGTGTGCAGTCTCTTCTTCTTATTCTTCTTCCGGTGGGTTATAATGTTAAAGATAATACAAATTCTTTTGTATTTATTTCAAACAAATTGTGCTTCCTGAATATCAATCCAAGCTCCGTTTTCTTCTCTATTCTTCCTCTCTACGCATCAACAAGAAAAGATGAAACAAATAACACTGTTTTTTTCTTCTCTTTCTTATTCTTCTTCTTTTTTACTATTTTTCTTTTCTTGTGTACTCATAATTTTCATTAAGACATTCCGCACTAACAAGCTTCACTTTTAGGATCCCATAGTTGCGAGAGTAGACAATGCGACCGGTCGTTTTCTTCTATTTCTCTTGTTTGTTCTACGCGTTGCAACTACAACACTTGCCTCATATTTTTACTCCAAATGCTTAATGCATGTTTGTTTTCAATCAGCTTATTCAAAACTGGAACAGTTAACTTAATACCTAATGAATAATACATGTTATGAATTCCAATGAGTCATAATTATCAAAATAATCGATATTTACTGAAGTAAAAACACTTTTTCTTTGCATATTGTAAAATTAAATCACATAGTTTAGTAAGACTTTTTAGAAATGATCACCTTTTTTTAGTAATAATAGTAAATAATATGAAATACTTAATTTTTTTTTAGGATTAATTAAGGCTTATTGATAATTCACGTTATTTGAAATAATACGTTTAGAGTTCACGTTAACGTACATCCTTCTAATATACGTTCAATTATACGTACATAATTATGTCCTACTGACCGAAACACATTTTCAATACTATGATCATTTTATTCCTAAACCTATACACAAATATTTGTCTGATATGAAGTACTGTGTAAAAGTAATCGAATAAATATTTTCATTTGAAAATATTACAGTTTTTTCATTGTGAAACGTTTTTACATCGGATGTGTACTTATTATTCGAGAACGGTCATAAAACAAAAACTGAATAATTTGTCTTTTGTTTTAGTGATTCTTTCCTCTGCTCCTAATTAAATCCACCAAAGCACATCGTTAATGAAACAATAGAAAAACGTTTCTCTGCGACTGATTACCATAAACTTCCTAGGCGAGCGAAAAAAAATTATATAATACAAGACAAAGGAAACATTTTTTCGGTTGTTAATTGTTATCAAATTGTACTTTGCACGAAATTTGAATAAATTTATTGCCAAATTTTACTCTTCTGATTTGCATGCCATTTTTTTTCTGTATATTCCCGTTATTATACCTCGAGTATTTTATATGTACATATGCTATTAACGCGAATCTACCAACACTCATCATTATATAAGTTATTTTGGTATTCATACTGTTAACAGCTGCAGTTCATTCATAATTTGTAAGAATTTTAGAATTTATTTTTAGTTTGCTCAAAGTACGGACTATAGGTGAATCCGCACAATGCGGGGTATAGCTACTTATATATAGGTATAATACTTATATATTGTATCAATATGTGCATACGTCAAATAGAAAACAAGGCAATGGTGTTAATAGTTTATTGGTACTTTCTTCCATCCCATATGGATTTTCATAAATCTAAAATTAGTAAGAAAATAATATTAATTTTTATTCAAAATCGATTGAAATTAGATTGAATCAAGTTGAAACTGCAAAATCGATATTTTAATTGCACTTTATATGCTTATTTATTGATGACCGTGAAAGGTCACTACGCTAATTATACAGAAGAAAAAAAATAAATCATATTTATTAGAAAACCGGTAGCAAGGAGAATCTAGGTTTTCTCTCTGATATGTGCTAAATATTCTTGACATAAGCCACATAACTCAAAATGTGCGATCGAAGTGAAGGTTTTCGCAGTCGTCTGAATGGGGGCTCCGGGCATCACTCTTCAATCAGGTTTTCATAATCTGCCAAAGAGGAGACGTTTACACTTAATTGTTTTCGAATCCAGTTATTGATGGAATTTATGATTGCAAAATACATAGGAACGAACATAAATCACGGAAATCATCTGCAATCTTTCTGTAGAAACTTAATAGTCTTGCAACGTGTTTATTCATTTAATAATCCGAAAAACCATAGTTTTCAAGCAATTAGCCTATATTATTATTTACAATCTACGGTTTTCGCATCATTACTTTAATGACATAAAATCAAATCAAAACGGTTATAATTTTAAGATAAAAATTTCACAATTGTCAACTCTATTGAAAGAAAGTGTGTAAAATACAGTTAAATGTGATTAAAAAAAAAACTGAGATTTGTATTTATTATTTATTACTTTCTCTTTTTATCTATTAGTGATTTAAATACCAGAAATCACAAAAAGTTTGAAAAACTTTAATTTCTAATAATCTATTTAATAATCCTATTCAATTTTAAAATTTAATTTTTGTCATGGTACTATGTGTAAAATGATACTTAATGAATTGTCAACTAGTATTTGGGATGTGTCTGAAATTAAATTGACAGCTGTCATACTTCTATTTGTATGCATATTGTTACACATAATTTTGCATAAGAAAATGCAAGAAAGATGTATACATGAATGATTGAAGTTTTCCTGACTCAATTATTCAAGTTTGATGCATTGGGAATTACCAGAGTGACACAGAAGGCATATTCTTATGCACATGAAGAATGTTCCTGAATAATTCACAAAATGAATCTGTTGAATTATTGTGTATTTACATAAACATGGAAATACTTGCGTGGCTTGAACTTCTACTGCACAGTCACTTAAATCATCTACTACACGACTTAAATCATACAAAACACAAGGCAACTAGCAAAAAAAAGCATAATATTATTCCTTGCGCTATGTACAAGTAATACCACTAAAATAAATAGAACAGTTTAAAAAAAGAACTGTAATGCATTAAGAGCATGTTAATTTGCAGAACATGTTTTTGGTATCTGGGTGAGAAACAATTGTTTTCGTTTGTTTTGGAACTGTTAAAAGTTACAGTGACCTCTCGATCGAAATTGGAATCTTCCTGGATTCCATCGCATTCCGCCAACTTAGAAACGTGCCTCTCCGGCAGCTTCGGAATTTGCGCAAACAATGAATATCCGTATAGAAAATATGCCGCATCCACGGACCGTTCTACCGAACAAACCGAAATTCGATGTGAAATTTAAATCGACTCGTGTATATCCGTTATAGAAATTGAATCGAAGCATGCAAATTCTTCAATCGTGCAAAAAAAATCTATTTTCAAAGTTCAATTATTTTACTTATTTCCATAACATAACAATAATAATAATAGTAACGTTTGTTGCAAGAAAATAAATATCAATAAAATGAATGCACAAGAATTATTTAATTTATTAACAAATATTTTATTACTACTTAGTTTTCCGTAGATCACGACGGGGATAGGTCAAATGTCAGTATCTTAACAATATTTTTCATTGAGGTTTGTGAATTAATTTATCTTTGTAGGCCCTTGCCTAATGGACGTCATGATGTCTTCCCTCCCCTAGTGAAAGTAGAAGAAAAGTAGTACCTTTTCTTAATCCATTAACCCGGAAGTGAAAAGATTAGCGGTATTAAATGCACAGATAAAGAAGCTATGTATTAATAACCGATTATTTTTTATTGTTGAATGTATTGTGTTCAATTATAGCATTGAAAATTGTAGTATAAAGCTTGAAGCACATATAAGTTTTTCCGACTTGGATCTTCTTCTTTACTGTTCATGCTTTCACTTATATATGTGTGTTAGATATGCGCCGAAACGTCTTATCCTATCCGGTCCGAACAGATGTTGAACAAATCTCCTTTCTATTGATATCCTACATCCATTTATCCTAGATAGTTTCAAAACGTCAGCAATTTTTTTATGGAATTGTTTGAGGAGAGATTAAATAAGAAAAAAATAATAATTCAAGAGTGAAAGGATAGGAAGGAAAAAGACAAGCACAATAGTAATAGAATCCTGATTAGCTATATATAATATAAGATTTTATAATCTTGGAAAGCGCAGGTAGACTAGGATGCTCTAAATAAATCACTCGGATCCGGTAATCTCCCCAATTGCATACTAATTTTCGAATCGACCATTTGCATACATTTGCATCTCTCGTTTTATTATTTACCGTCTTCTGATGTTCATTTTACTATTATTTTTTTGATATGAAACGGGTATTTCTGCTCACAGACGACTTTGACTTTCCACGTTCAGATGCAAGCTTTTAAAACTTGAACGCTCGTTCCTCAGCCTCCAAGAAATTATTAATAATATTAAGAATAAGAAGAAATAAAATAAAACGCACAGAATTGCAGGGACGTTTTGTCTGCGCTATAATATTGTTGGCCCCGTTACACCACTCCAATTACGTAACAATTCTAAATCTCTCGCGTGTGATATAAATATTTTTGCGGAATTTAAGACACGCCGTCGGACGTTTCTTTCATCCTTCGACGTGCTTTGTTATGTCTTCCTTTTTCTGCTGTCATTGCTCCTCTCGTACTATTATGAAATGGTCTCTTTTTTTTTATATAATTTTAAGCCCGTAACGAGGAAGATTTAATTGCGTTTCACACATTCGCCGCGTCTTAATTATATTCGCATTTAAGTGATAAAACAATTAGAGTGGACGAACAAAAATGAAGGAGTAAAGAGGAAGAAGAAAAAGAAAAAGAAGGTAGTAAACTGTGTCTCGTGACGTGAGAAAATCTAATCCATTTCTGGATGCGGTTTCACTCGAACGGTGTCGGGACGAAAAAGAGGCGACAGAATGACCACCGATGCGGTCGGGTCTTGCATTTCAACCGGAAGCTTCATTCTCTCCTCGTCCAGTTATCCATTTTTTAGTCGCCTGTTACTCGCCAAGAAAGGAAAGGAAACAAACAAAAATAAATGAATAAGGAGCAAGAAGCGTTTGCAATTTAGATTCGCGTAATTGCTTATTGCTCTGCAAACATGCAGATCTGTGTCATATTCAAATGAAGGAGGAGAAAAATTGTAACGAAAAACGGATTGTCGGATTCCGTGCAAGTAGTACGGAAACGTCACGCGCTGAATTCCGGGCCAAAAATAAAAATTACTCTCGTCTTTAATACACTTCTACTGATCCATAAATAAGCTTGATCCATCGATGATCATGAAGAAAAAAAATTGTCCCATGACGAATTAGTTTTCTGCCATTACTTATTATGATTTTTTTCTTTCCATTGCAGGTAAAGTTTATTCGGTGGTGAGCAGGAGACATGGCAAAGTGTTGGATGCTGTGGGAATGGATGAGGTGGAGAAGACGTTTTTGGTGAAAGCCCAAATCCCGGTAGCGGAGAGTCACGACTTTGCCAACGAAATTAGGAAGACGACCTCGGGGCAAGCGAATCCCAACCTCAGATTCAGTCATTACGAGGTAAGACGTGTGCGAATGCAACAATTAAACTGTACTGAGAACCTTAATTGGATGTTTTCAGATCATAGACGGGGATCCGTACTTCAACGTTGATGAGGTTGAATCTGATGAAGAGGATGAGGACAACAGTTACACGGAGGCCAAAAGGGCCAGCAAGCTTCGCATCGAGATCAGGAAGAGGAAGGGATTGAAAGTCGACGACCAGGTTGTTGTACACGCCGAGAAGCAGCGCACCCTCAATAAGAAGAAGTAGTTTTTCATGTCAACCATAACAAACAATATATATTCTTACAAATAGACATTGTTTTATTTAATTCATTCATAATTCGTGCCAAATTTACGACAATTCTTTTTCCAAATTTAGAAAAACTTTCCTTTCATATAAAAACACATTAATCAAGAATACTAATGATCAAAGATGAAGTGAATCATTATCGAAATCTTCTATTTACAGTTTATTTCCTGGAAATGCAAGGGTCTGAAATTCTCTTCTACAGTCGATTTCAATATTTGAATTTACAATCTTATCAAATTCTGTAATGGAATATAGAAAATGTGTTCCCTTATTTTTGTTTTCTCTTTACATAAACATAAATCTACAAATAATTCCATTAGTAGCAGGCGACTCGATGACAACACGAAGATGCCAATAGTTTCGTTGCAAAGGTGAGCTATTCAGCTTTAAATTGTATGGTCGATGATGTAATTATCTCGCCAAATTGAATTGAGAATGAAATTAAAATGCTTAATTTTGATAACTTTTAGTAGATGCACTGACCAAGAAACAATGCCACATTGAAAATATTGTAGTTTTCAATTTAATTTGCGTATTTGATGGTTTAATGAGTGGTAATCGATTAATTTAAAAAATGTGAAGGTATAGCAGCAAAGTGAAAATAATAATTAAATAAATGGTTATATTCATATATATTTGAAACTTTCAATTTACTGTGCTAAAAAATGATTCTTTCTCTTTCGTTTACTATAAAATAAATTAGTTTTCGTCAATTAATAACAAAGTTATTAAGCTTTAATGAGTTGGCGGATTTCGCGAATCAAAAAAATCTATCGGTTTATTCAAGAAACAGTATGCAACCACACATACGTATGACAGTTGCGGACTATTTCATGCAAATTCCGACAGATGGCGCTGCTTGTCATAATTAAAATGCATATAACTCGAAATCTAATTAGTTTTTTATTTATTAGACTAAAGTAATACTATTGCATTTGTGTAAGCACTATTTCGATATATTTGTTTATTTAAATTAGAACGTTTTTAAGGTAGTGGATTTTGTATAGCGCCAAAATGCCTGAACTACAACCTTTGAAATATTGCTAACAGATGGCGAAAGCTGTCACAAGAAATGGAATACACATTTTGCGCCTAAATTGCAGGCAACTGATCATACATACACACTTTAAAGAACAAATAGGAAAATAAAATGCAGTGTTTTTACATTTCATTGATTTTCTCGGCAATAGATGCATATGAAAGCTGAATGTTTGGGGAATCTAGCAAGTATCGATATATTACTGTGGTTTTAGCCGTTTGGCTGTAATTCGTGTTCAAAGTTTAAAAAATGCTCGAAAAAGCAGTGTTTTTACATTTCATTGATTTTTGATTTTCTCGAAAACTATAATACATAGAATGAATCCAAAAGATGCATATGAAAGCTGAATGTTTGGGGAATCTAGCAAGTATCGATATATTACTGTGGTTTTAGCCGTTTGGCTGTAATTCGTGTTCAAAGTTTAAAAATGCTCGAAAAAGCAGTG
>NW_017097256.1:0-1175 GCF_001412225.1 Nicrophorus vespilloides
TGAAGTTGGAGTTTTTATGATAATAAACACTTTATTATTCACTATAGGATTATTAATAACTTCTGTCTAGATTCCAGTTGCTAGGTTTGTTACTAGGGTTTTTATGTTCTAAGTCTTAAAGACTTACATACATAAACATGTATAAATTAATAAGGGCTAACATAATATAAACAATAACGATTATACATAACACTTCCTCTACGATTCTAACGCGAAAGCATAGAAATATCGAAGCAAGACTAAGATGACGTTGTGCAGCAGTTTAACATGTTTTTTTTTTATTTAAGTTAGTGATGACTTTGTTACTAACATTGTGGTCAATTTTTTTAAATATTTCCGCCAAACACGCTTAAATCTAGTTTGAGACATAAAACTTCACATATAAGAATACACGAGGAATACTAAGTTTCGCAAATCACAGTTTTATAATTCAATAAGCGAGCAGCTAATAAGAAATTACAATTTCTTCTATTAACCTTTAACTACTCGCGCACTGAAATTTCTATGTGAGTAGTATATTTTATACACCACATGTATGACTGTCAGACGGAGTGTATAAATAAAATGCATTCAAGTTTATATATCGCATGTGTTTGTCAAAGAAAATAGTGTAATTTCCCAATAAACGGAAATCACGCCGCAAACTTCGAACGACATATTCATTCACGTTTTCATCACACCGAATATGAAGAACTTTAAAGTAATTTTAAAGCAACTCGGTACGGAATTATTAAAAATAAAAGAAATGGAGCGGCTGCTTCCAGAGTGACGAGAAAACGAGCTGGACGAGACCTTCACGCCTCCGGATTATGATTTTAAGTATAAGCGCGTTAACATAGATGAAATCCCGGATAATCCTCGGTCGATTTGTTCTTGAAGAGGAACAGCCACACGGAGTCATACGCGGAGCCACAAACGCACTTCGGATTACCAAAAAAAGAGTACATGCAACCGGACTGGTGCAAGACGAAGCCGTTGATCCAAAAGATCAAAGAGGACGGCTGTGCGAGTGGCTCCTCACAGCAGCTGTAATAGTCAAGCAAAGAAATGTACAAATAAAATAACAGGTTTCCACAAAATATTATTTTAATTTCATATAAATTGATAGTAATTTGAATATTATTATGGCGGTGCGAAGACTTTTGAAGGACGAATGCTGGTATGAATTGACCGCG
>NW_017097256.1:1214-138052 GCF_001412225.1 Nicrophorus vespilloides
TTTTCAATATACTATCTTTATATAATAAACTGCCAACTCAAATGGATGAAGAAACGTTAAACACGATAAAAGCGAAATCTGCATCCATATTATATTGAAAAGTTAGGCTTTGATCTCATACATCGTTAAATGAATTACAAAATCAATAAAGCCGCTTAGAGGCGAATAGATTATCAGCGGAGAAATCCCGTAAAGAGAGTTCTGAAACGGTGGGATTTAAATTGAAATCGAATTCTTTATTCTATGGACATGTAACAACATCAAAAAACAAACTTAGATGGTGGAATTGCGGGGAGTGCACATCGAACAGTGAAAGAAGACGGTTGAGGACTCAGGTAGAGAAGATATTTGTGTGCTCCAAGAAGACGGTGTTGGTGCTCTATAGCAGTGCTCCCACTTTTTTTATCGCAGTGGACTGGTCAACGTTTGATAATTTTACCGCGGCTCTCTGAGTTGCGTAACTTAAAACAATCACCGGACATCCAGTCAATGTCAGCTGCTGGAAATTAAATTTAAGTTGGAACATTTTCCAAATAACTATTTGATATTTCAACACATTCTGAAGAAGTCGTTATTTTGGCTAGATACTTGAAAATATTCTAAAAGTATTGTATTAATTTATTCCACTTCAAATTCAGAGCTTCGACAAGGATACCAATATGGAGATCGAATAGATCTGGATACTACAACGAGAATTGGATACATCTATCATAGTATCATGTCGTCAAGGTTGTGATATGGTCTCACGGGCAACACAATATAGAACATAAATTAATTGCTAGTGGAAACAAAAAACAAAGAAATATTGTTGCTTAAACGATTACAATAAACTAAACTAATTATTTAAATAAATATTCCAAGAATTAAAATATTTTGTTGTATATCTTCTGATTATTTATTTTATTCGATTAAACAGTAAACTCTAATATTTTAAGTAAGAACATGAACTTCGATCTTAGCATTTATTTTAATTTAATTGAATTTGTAAACAATTATATTATTCGGTTGGTAGTAATACAAAATAAACACAAAATCAGTATTTATTTTCTTATTATTTTAATTAAGTTTTTTTAAATATGCTGTGTTATTCCCAGCATTAACATTTTATTATTCCTGCATTTATTAACATATGTTCTATGCTTATACGAAATGTGTGTATCAAGTTCTCGTCTTGGCTATATGAATATTTTATTTAAACTGCTTTTCGAATAAAAAACATAGTGCGATCTATTTTTTATGAGTATTTTTTCGCATGTTGGCTTATTTATTGGATATTATTTTTTGTTCTCAGTTTTTTGTATCTCTGAATAAATTCATGTTTTATTCGATATACACCACATTAATATGCTATCACAAGTTTTATTCAAATCACTGTGAAGCTAAAGTATACAAATCTATATAAGTTGTGCGTTATAAGTCATAAATAGAAATAACTATATCTAATATGATTTATCAAGCAAATAATTGAGATTGCACAGAATTAAAAAGATTTATTAAGTTCCGCATTTGAATAGCACTATTGTTATAAAAAATAAATATGAAATCTAGCAATACTACTTTTAAACTTTAGTTTAATTGATTGTAACACGATAGTGCTCGTGTACAAAAAAAAACAAGATTATACAAATCTTCAGTCGACTTGGGCGTGAGTCCATGACGTGGGAAGGTTCAGGGCGCCACTTCCTTTTATCGAGAGGAAGAACTCTTATAGCTGCTTTCTCAGATCAGCACACTTCTTCTCCGACGGTGGGCCTTAGCTCCTCTAGAGCACCAACACCGTCCTTTTGGAGATTATATATATATATATATGAATATCTTCTCAACTGGAGACCTCAACCGATTTCTTCCGCGGTTCGCTGCGGTCTCCCCGAATTTTGGAAACATAGTTGTAAAGTGGAGCGCACTTGCAGCGTTGTCGATTTTACCACGTTACAATGTCTTCGAATGAAAGCTGAAATTGGGGTGAAATTCGGCACAGATTGTGTCGAGAAAAGCAGCAATTTTCTTTCACTTCTAATGTTTGCTGTTGTTTATAAATTGAACATTGATTGAAATCAGTAAAATGTATACGATAAGAATGTATTTAGTATATGAATTAATGTGAAAATATCATTATTTTATAATATGCGTATTTGTATGAGATTTTAGTGATATAGGCGACAATTTTTACTAATATTTTGTATTTTTTATATATAAATTACAAGAGAAGCAACTTAAAGATCGACAAATTCTTAAGTTTTAAATTCAGGAAAAGTATTTCATTTGCAAAAATGATTTGTTTAATGAAGAATGAAAAACGTTTGATAATTCATCAATAATAGTTGTATAAAATACCGTTTTTTATTTCTAAATATAAAACTAGACAACAAACAATAACATTTCAATACACTATCATTTCAGCAATATGAATGTATTTTTGTTTGTTTGTTTGTTTGTTTGGGTGTTGAACGTAGTAGATCCGATTGACTATGTAGACGACACTCCGCTACATCTTATAATATACCCTAACGTTACATAACAATGCTCTCAAGACGAACGATATCGGTGTATAATAATCAATAATCCGAGGTCGTCGAGAAACCCATCTTCTCGGATCCCTCAGATGTCTTGTTAGTCTATTTAATTTGGCCTCACTACGAGATAACGCTTCGGCTTACTTTCGCCGTGCCAAAATTTTATTTATTAAACTTCACTCGGACCGTATCAGTTTATAAACTTCTCCAAATAATTGAATATTTCTAAAAAAAAAATAATAATGATAAATGAAACCAAATAAAACATTTTTATGAATCTATATTTCATTATTTTTAAAAGAAAACGTATATAATTGTTTCTTTACTTTATAAACTGATTAAATAATGATGCAAGAAATAGATAAATTAAATAACAATCTATTTATATAAACTGTACTATTTTTAGTTTTATTGTTTTTGTACTTTTATAAATTATACAGTCATATTTCTCTTAACTTTACTTCTGATAACGAAGCTTTAATATAACGAAATCCGCAATTTCTAGAAGACGAAATAGCAGTCAAGAAAGTAGAAATGACGTTATATAGATAGTTTAAACAAGAGGTTTTGTAAATGTCGACGAATAAATGTATTCTAAGAAATGTATTGAAACCAGAAAATGATGGTTTTTTAGTGGAAGTTTTAAAAATCTTGTTAGCAATAAAGACGAAGGTTTTCAGTTCTAATTATTCAAAATGGTTGATTAATATTCATGGAAATTGATGTTAATTAAAAAAGTAATTAAAAAATATTGAAAAAAAACTATAATCTTTAGTACATACATTGTTAACTATTTTTTTTACATTAATTAAAATGGTAATTGGAAAACTATTGATCAACAATTTGTTGTTGTTGTTTGCGGTTTAATTTGCATGTACATTCATAACCACAACTAGCTTCATTTAGTTTCTAGCAAATTGAGACTAAATTGTTATCAATTACTTTGGATTTAATTCATCTAGTTTTCATTTCTTTAAAATATTATTTATTCAGTTATAATATTAGAAATACATTTGAATTTAACTGATTTTGATGATTATTTCTCGTATTAAAAATTAAATTCTAAAACAAAGAAATCTATGGTATATAAATTATATTTTGTTTAGATCAAATAAAGAACAAAATACAACAACAAAGTCTCTCTATACGATTATTAAATCTCTCTTCATCTTCGAGTATTTATTGGTAAAAGAATACAAAAATCTGAATAAATTCTTTATATAGTACTATAAATGCAGAATGCACTTAACCTGAATTATTATTGCAATAAGCACTCAGCCAAATTGGATTTACTTAAAAATCCTACAGCTTTGTATCGTCCTGTGACCGCATTGCAGCATTACCTTTCAAACCATACTGAAGCAACTGTAAACAACCTTAATTGTTGTTAATTATCAAAAGAAGTGTTTTTCACTTCGTGCTGAAAGGTCTTCAATCCTTTTTGCAAAGGATGTCCACTTCGTTCGTTCATCAAATCCTGAATGGATCGGAGATCCTTCTCAATCCCACTCACAAATTCTTCCCCACATCATTTATCCAATAATGTCTATTAATATTTGCGTCCCTTCGCATACTTTAACATCAATTTATCCATACCAATATATTATTAACATTTCAAACTCATCTTTAAACAATTTTGAATATTTAGTTTAAATAAATTTGATCCTTACATATAATTTATAATAATAGATAATATTTGTTACAAGGTTTTAATTTTCCTATCAAAAAAATCACTTTTATTCATTTTATATTTCTCAATTTATAAACTTTTATATTTGCATTTTTTTAACTTTTGGCGTGAATTGAAATTACAAATCAGCGTCAATTAAAATGAATCTAATTAATATAATGAAGATAAATGATGACGCAAAATGAGTAATTATTAATTTTAATTAATTATATTGTAGAATTTAGTTTTTATTATTGGAAAAACTTTAACAAAAAAAATTGTTTTTTTACAATCCCAATAAAATGTTTGGGCAATTTTGTCTTATAGTAACATTATTATATCTTAATATGAAGATTTCTTTAGACTTTATGCTGTTAAAAAGTGTTTAATGTTTATAGTTTAATAAAAACTTTTGAAAATGTTGCAAAAGTCGTTTTTACAATTATTTTTTTTATAATGTGTCAAAAGTTTGTCTTTTTTTTTGTACTTTTTGATCTATATTTTCATAAACTTTTGAGTAATAATTAATAAATATTATAGACATTATTATGTTATTAAAATATTCAGGTGTGAAGATTTATCATATAATTTCGTTGAAAAAATTAATAAATTCCGGATGAAGATTTTAAATCTTTGCTCACCCAACGTGTCGGTTTAATTATAAAATGTTATCAAAACAGAGATTATAATCGGATTTGGTGAGGATGCGGGAGGAGCTCACAAGGAATGCGATGTCGACGCCGAAAGCTGCTTGGGGAGGAGAATACAAAAAAAAATGAGCTTAACTGGTACAAACAATTAGAGAAATCATGCAAAATACGACGATATATCCGTGTTTCCTTCCGTACGTATACTGAGCATAATCCGACCGACGTTAAATTTCCATATTAATTCAAATGCAAATGCGGACCGAGGTCGACTTCTGTGCATAACGTACGTACAAAAGTTGCGGAAAAATATTGCGGAAATTAAAAGTTAGCCGGTCTCTTGCGTTGAAAATCGGAAGGAAATTGCTGGAAATGTCATCGCATCCTCTCAGGTGATCTTTGCGCACACTCTCTCAATGTTCGCGTGTAAAGTAAAGCTATTACAAATGCGAACTCTTCGATCGAAAAGTTTCATTTTTAATTAAAGCTTGAAAGGGCGTCATATTTTCGAACACAAAAGAGACTCATAATTATCAAGCAATTACAAATTATTGAACAATATTACATTTTTTTTTTGTATAACATCATTTGTTTGACTAAAAATAATAGATAAATTATGCTTGAAATATTAGTTAGGTTTTGTATAACATCATAAAAATAACATTACGTAAATTTGTTGGCGGTACAACTTTTATGTAGATGGTGAAGTACAGTATGCATCTATATTAGATAACATTTGTTATTAAGTTTAATTAATTCTATGTGATAAGTCTAGAATGTTGTACTATTTAAGTCTATATGTCTGTGTTTAAATTACTATTTTCCTCTAGTTTTGTATTTAATTTGATTGTAGTCTTTCTTCGTTGATACCTTTCAGTACAGTTTGTAATTACACATTTAACCGTTTCCATATAGCAATGTTTTGATTAGAATTGCTGGAGTATTTCGATGTTAGAGTTTCTTGCTGAATCCTACAATTATATTCCATATAACAACACTCTTACAATGATGGATTTGTATATTAATAATTTATTGTATAGCGAGGTCGCTTGTAGTAAATCAAGATCAACAATTGTTGCATTTAACATAAAGTTTATTGTGGAATTAGTAACATTTACATTTATAAGTAGACATTATATAAAAGTTTGGGTGAATATACAAATGTATATTAAAAACTTATTTGATCTTTTAAAACTCAGATGTGGAAAGTAGTAATTTTATCAAAGAACTACAATTAATACATTTGTATTATATGAAAAAGATTGATTAAATATAATGTTATCTAAGAAATATGGAAAAGTTTTAATCAGATAATTTGATACTAACTAGAAATTTTATTTGTGCAAAGTATATTGGAATCATTATTAAGCGTGAAGAAATTTCATCAATGTTTGACTAAAAAAATAGATAAATTATGCTTGAAATATTATTTAAATTAATTAAAATTAAAGTTAGAAGTTGAATTACTGTGTTCTCATTATTAACGAATCAAACCAAGTCAATATTCTCCAAAAAGTGGCTCTAATATGACAAGAAAAGGAATAAACTTTTGATGAAAGTATTCAATGATTTATAATATATAAATATTAGAAACTAGTAATAATTAGTATCATATTTTAACCGAAATATCGCTTGTACTAACAATATACTAAATTGCAAAATTTAAATTCTTTGAATGTATAAAAATGAACGAAATGAAATCCTTGGACAATATTGATTTTGATAAAGTTACGTTTCCGATTCACTTAGATATTTTTTTAACTTTGATTATTATTAATGTGAAGTATACGGATATTTTCTTTCCGAAATGCGAAAAAGATATTTTTCAATATATTCATGAATGAAACAGTGCAGTTCTAACATGAGATATTGCATTTCCATGTACGAATCACATCTCGCGATATTACATTTTTTCGGGTCAAAAGAAAATACGATACGAAACCCATCTAATTGTAATTTACAATGCATGGAGTGGATGATTTATTGGCGAAACTATGAATGGTAAGTTCTTCTACCGGAACACGGGAAATGTTTTAACTGGATAATGGCCTAATTGAATTCCGGAAGATGTGAATTGAAGCACTCTCTCTTCTGTTTACTTATTTTTCTGTTGGTAGTAAGAAAAACTGGGACAGTTTCTCAAGAAGTGAGTGCACGTTGCGTATTGATTCCTGTGTTATTGGGGTTAATTCGATTGGGCTGAGCGTTAAATCATATTAATTATTGCTTGGGTAAACCGTTTAATATCTATTGGAATTGAATACGCCGCTTCTGTGGAGGAAATCTGACGTGAATTCCGCTTGAGCCTTGGCGATGCTGGCCCCTGTAGTTTTATACATTCCGTGGATCCTCATGAGCAAAATCAGATCGGCGGTGGCTGTGCATCCGAAGCAGCCGGTAATGAATAAGCAGATCAGCTTCTTCGTGAGACCAATACTGGTGTCCTCGAACTGATCGAAGGTCGTTAAAAGACCTATGGTTCCGGAGCTGCGAAATCCGATTGCTTGAATTGAGGTGATGATGAAGTGGATGGAGAAGAACAGGAAGAACAGCATGAAGTTGTAGGAGGAGTCCGAGCGAAAAGCGTTGTATACAGGACGAAACCAGCAGATGTAAGATGTTGGTACGAGAAACGTTGTGAGGAGAATACCGGATGCCACCAATTTCAGATTTCCCAGGATCATTCCTCCGATGATGTTCAAGATAAATACGGTTGAGTGCATTAACCACAGATGGTAAAGGTTGAATACGATGCTCTGGAATTCCATGGGAATATCGACTTGGATGTTTTGGTAGAAGCAGGGCTGCAGACAGCAAGGATCCGGTAGCGGAGGCCAATTATTCCTTCTTGCGTTATTGAAGTTCGCCCGCATCGTTCGTTCCCTGCGTGCCAATTCCTCCTCCCTACGTTCCAGCTCATCCTGCCTCTTCTGCAGCTCTGCAGCACTTAATTCCTGCTGCACTTCCGGACCCTCCTGCTTACTCGAATTACTATCAAATGGACTATAACTAGATATGTCTATTTCGACATTTGCGTCAAGTTCGCTGCACAGAGCCAATTCCGCGAATGGATTCTCTATTGATTGACTCTCGACAAACATCACTTTGACGTTTGATTTTGTTCATTTATTTTTTTAGACAGAATTTTGAAAAAAAAATTAACAAAATACAATTTTACGATCAGAAGAAAACCCAACAATTACATCTTAACTGTTCAAAGAAAACCTAACAAAATCAACACAGCAAAACATCGAATAATCCGCTTCGGTCAATGGGTAATTTATCTAAATAAATTCTAATAAAATAGTACACATTTATAATCGTTTTGTCTTTCTTTTATACAGCAAAGTCTCTTTTTGTGCGCTATTTCTTTGTTTGTATTTAATTCCTCAATTTGTCCAGTTTTAAATAGTCCGAGATATTAAAAGGAACCCGGACAATGCGAGGTGTTGTTGTATCATGAAACTCAATTATCCTAAACTTAAGATTATCAACTTAGAAGAGTGTTAAACACAAAAAAAAAATAAGTCCAGAGAACATACAGCGTTTATTTTTTTACCTAGCGCATCTACCATTCAATTGTAAATTTAGAACTTTTGAACGCCTGAATATACTTTGATATACAAAGATTTATATCAATCTTCCTTAAATTACAAGTATTTCGATGTAAATTAGAAGGATGAATCATCTACAAATTTATCTTTGATGTCAAAGGTCATATCAAAATTCTTCTTGAATTATTTTATTATTTGGATTATTTTAAGCAACGCTACATTTTTTTATCAAAATGTATTTAGTTGTTTAATAAATATAATTTATTTTATTGAATGAAACATTGATCGTTTATTTTATATAACATTTACTAATAAAAAGAACTCATGTAACTTAACTAAGTAAAGTCTAAATAAATCTATATATATATAGAAATAAGTAATCTAAATGTAACATAGTTTATTAGTATTTGTTCAATTAATACTATTTACGGTATAATTTTGTTTACAAATCATACAGATCTAAGGGTTAATACATAGTGTAGGTCACAAACAGATTCATGTTGAGGATCTTGAGATCCTAGGGGCAAAATACATTTTGGTGAGTGTCTCTACCCTATGCACATCCTAAGCCTAAATTAATATTAGTTAGTAAATTACAACTTTGATCGAAATCAAACATGTATGTAGATTACCTTAGTAAGTTTATTTTTGTTTATAGTTTACTAAATTATCAAAATATCTATCATTGATATATAATAGATTGTGGTGATGAATTCGAAACTTAGATCAAATAAATCAAAATCACTGAATTTCCCATTAGTGACAAAAATAAAACCAAATTGTGAATAATAAAATAAAAGTAATCTTATTGAATCCTATTTCTTTCGTATAAAGCTTTGAAATTTGAAGAAATATTGAGAAAAATGTAAGAAACCGTTAGCTCGATTATTATGAAATATAACCGTCATATTTATGACCGTCGCCTGTATCACAAAATGCGATACAAAGTAACAACCTTAAAATCTAATAAACCAAATAAAAATACAATGAATCGGGGTTAGATAAACACCATTTGGTGGCAGAAATACAGCCGTAATGTTACCAACATAATAAATGGTTACTAAAAAGAAATATTGATTGCATGATCGTCCACTTAACATTACTTAATTATCAAGCGAATCTTAACATATTTTTTATTAATTTCATCGTGAGAATTCAATGAAAACATAGGAAATATCATAATATTAGAAAATAAATTTTAAGACATAACAGTTATTGCGTTGGTGCATAATTATCAGACGGTTTTTAAACAATATTTATTATGAAAAAAGAAACATAAAAATTGTACAATAACATTTTTAAATGATTATTCCAAAGCGAATTTCAATAACTGCAATAACTTACTTCGAAGATGATTGATTCCAAAAGTAAACAAAACAGCAATTTTTATTAACAAAAAAACTCGCCTAATAAAACGTCTGATAATTATGCACCAACCCAATATATTAGGATTTGAATAACTACTATGTTTACTCATGTATTACACACATGGTTATTACGTTATTACATTGTATGGTTATCGAATATTCCCAAAGACGGTACATATTATATTGAACTTCATTAATACTTAAACTATTTCATTTGGATCATAAAATCTTAGTTGATAAATTGATGTATTTCCTATACATAATATATCCACATTTATAGTTTATGTCAGCATATCAGCCGTTTACTTTAGTATTTTGAATACTGTGCACGACACTTAGTCGAAGAGTATTAGTTGGTGGGTCGAGGGAAGAATTATGAACTTAAGAGGAAAATGTTACTCTTAGTTGACAATCCATGAGATCAACAATAGCCTAGTTGTCTTCTCAGTAAAATTTTGAATCTCTGGACATTGAATCAATATTTTTTTTTATTATTTTTGTTATGTTATATACACAAAAAATATCTATTTCCATTAATAAATAAGAAAATTAATTAGAAATTATTACAATTAATTTCATTAATCAATATGATAAATACAATGTATTATTCAAGTAAAATTTTATAGAACGTGAGATGACAAGAGTGTAACAAAGATATCAGCAAATATAATAAAGAGTTAAGATTGAACGACATAAAATTCAATTTGTAACGAAACGCTTCCACATTAAGTGGCTATTTAAAATGATGGCCGTGAAGAAAACATAACAAACAGATTGAGTTTAAAGAAATGCGCGTCGCTTTATATAACAAATCAACCCCCAACGAGGACACAGCAAAAATAAAACTATATAAAAACAAGGACATTGCGTAGTAAGTAAAAGTCACATGTTTATATTGTGAAAAAGAAAACAAGTAAATGTTAAATTGAGATTATATTAATACAGAGTGACAGAAAAGGATTGTTAATTTGAGATGAATTAATTAATTAATTACCACCTTTGAATGTTGAAAAAAATGCATTTTATTTTCTAATTGGTTGATGACAAAATGAGTTTAGGTTTCGAAATATTTTATAATTATATTTCTTGAAGATTTTTTTAATATTAAATAACTTTTGTATTCATATTTTACACTTGATTTTATTACCAAAAATAATTATGAATCATTGTTACAAAAAAAAACTGTATTCAATTGCATTTGACACTTTATGAAATTCGTGTTTCATAGAGACGATCAAGTGTTTAGAATTTGATGAAACAATGCACTGGAAGTTTCGTAGTTAAATTGTACCGTCCATTTAGGATGTTCCTAGCATAGCGTTTGTGTACGAGCATTATGCGTCCGGATAATAGGGAACTTTCCAATGTTTGGTAGTGAAGTTCCGTGCGAAGTTTTATCTCATTAGGCAGGTTTCTGGAGTTGCTTTTTAATTATGAATTGAATAACTGGGATTCGCACTTTCGAGAGTTTTTCGAGATGAGAGTAGATCGAGTAGCGAAAGTTCGAATTTAACTTGATTTCACACTATATAAATAGGAATTTTCGCTGTGGAGTGGAAAACCACTCGTTCGATGTTTCCAAATTAAACTTTAATCAATATAACTTTCTTATATGTAAGCTTATTCAATGAGTGTGTAAGCAAAATTTGTCTCAATGGAATTATGTGAGTATTATATGAAGAAGTTTATGAAGAACAACGTTCATTCATTATCTTCAATTATTATATTTTTTTTCAGTAAATTAAAGTTTTGTTTTCATCATTTTCGTTTTCTTAATCATAATATAAAATCTCTTCATTTAAGAAAATAAAAAGTATCAATAATAACTTTTGAACATTTTTGTTTACATAAAATTGATAATTATAAATAAATCTCTTAAGAAATAATTGTATAGTACAAAGTTTAAAATCTTTCAATTTTAAATAAAAAAATTCATTAAAAGAATTAAACAATACAAATTTGTTGTTTTGTTTTCTTCTCTTGGAATCACTTTTAATTTTTCATCATTTTCGTTTACTTAAAATTGATTTTTATATAAATCTCATCAATTATGAAACAATTGAATAGTAAAAAGTTCAAAAATTTCAATTTCTGCTAGAATTATTATTAACAGTGACCCGACAAAAGGTCAGTAAAACAACCACATCAAATAATTTTCATCATTTTCGTAGATTTTTATAAACAAATATATGATTTAAACTCTCTGTGGTTATAAAATAGTAAAACAGTACAAAGTTCAAACAGTTCAATTTCCAAATAAAATTTTAAGAAATAATCGATTAGGAACTGCTTGATAAGAAGCTCACACGTTCAGATTACAACTCCGACGATTGATGACAGCAGTGTGTCAAAAACTCATATCTCCGAATGAAGATATGAGATTATCTCAAAGCACGAAAGCCCGAATCTCAAGTCAAAAATATTATAAAATAAAAATAGTAAAATTTTATGTTTTAATACAAATATATGATGATATAAATTGTAGATCTGGTAGGAAAACTGATACGTATTAAAAAAATCAAGGGAAAATTTCAAATTTCAAATTTTATAAATTTACAAATAAGAGAAATAAATTGCTAATAAAAACTAAATACGTAATTGATTGATCATAATCGATGATCACAGATATTTTACTTAATCTCTCAAGTTCATTACAATTACTGCTACATGCGAGGAAATCAGATTAACTTCGAATCCAGGAAATGGAAACTAGTGGATCTAAATTTGTATTCTAGATTTGCTTTTAATCGACTGCAAATTGGAAAGATAAAAGCGTCGGCTTTTCGCGGTATTCGTTTGTCTTTGAGATTGGTTTAATATTTGAATCGGCCAATTAAATTGCTAATTACCCAAGCAATTGAGTTTACAGCGCGTTTACGATTTATGAAGAAAACTTTTTTTTTCTTCCAACAAATTGAAAAAGTAAATTGTGTCTCAAGCATCAAATAATCCTCCTCTGTTGGTTACGGTTCATTTCGTTTCTTAATTACTCGTGAATAAATAAAAGAATGAAACACATTTAGACAACATTTATTTATTCGAAGTTCGTTTTTCTTTTAATTAGAATCAGAATATGTTAAGTTTTGAAAAAAATACTTGAAGAATATTGTTATATTTAGAAGTAACTAGAAATGAAACAGATCAGAGTTAAATGAAAGAGTTAAAAACTAATTCCACTATAAATACATCAATAATATAACATTTCTTACATAATGTAATTTCGATTTAGTTTATTTGTAACAAGAAGTGGACAATTGTATACTGACTATTATGAAATTATCGTATAAAAATATTCACAAAAAATATAATATTAGAAATATTGAAAGAAATAAGTAATACCTAGTATACAAAAAGTCTAACAAAAGTTCGCTAATTAGGGGTTAAATCATTTTTTTATGAAAAACAAAATTTGTTTGTAAATTTGTCTAACGATATTTTATGTTAAATTTCAAAAAGATCAGTAAGAATAGACAAGAGCAAACGATATATGTCCAAAGCAGCAATATGACTTAAGAAATGTATTGAAATAAATGAAAATTATGTAGAGAAATTACAAAATATAGTCCTGATTTATTATAAAAAAAAAACAAATTCAAAACAAACTAAATTTTAATTGAGGAAAATAAATTAGTACACAAAATTATTAGTTTTATTCAGTCATGTCTTCTTTTGTGCGGTTTTAAAGTCCTCGATTAATCCTGTTTCAAACAGTCCGGGATATTAAAGCGTATAAATAAATGAAACCAAATAATATACATTAAAATGTAATTTGATGGGTTTTGCAATCAAATTGAGGCAAAGTGGAGCATCGAATGATTAGTTATAACTTTGTTTGGTGGAGGCCAGCAAATTTACGAGGAAACCCCAGGAACGGTGTGTGTGTGTGTTTGCCACAGGAAGTAAATAGAAAGCATCAAATATTTACGATATCTGTTGACGGAGGAAAGGTTAACCGTTATGGACACAAGACATTGGGATACATCTTACTTTTATTAGGTTCCAAATATATTGCTGTCCGGACACGTGCGTGTGTTTCTTTTCCTTTTTCGATCATAATTGTTGCATCATTTATCTGCAACGTCGTAACTAGGGCGTGGCGAGAGAGTCGCTTGTCACGGGCGCAATTAGATTAGGGGCGCAAAATTTAAAAGTTTACATTTTCTTTTGAGTGAACTTTACAACATAGATACGGCTGTGTTTTGTTAATTAACAAATAAACAATAAATTTGTAACAAAGTGTTTATACAAAAAAGTTTTGTTTTTACTCATAACTTACTTACACAATAATTGCAATGAAAAAATGTACAGTCACATCTCGATTAACGAATAATATCCGTTCTAAGAAATTACTTCGTTAAACGAAACTTCATTTCAAAATAATATTTCCACAATGAGGATACGTTTCTTAGAAAATAACTTAAAAAGTGAAATATTTCATTATTATTGTCTTCGTTACTAACAATGTTTCTACTTCCACTGAATAAAAACATCATCTACTGCATTTAATAGATTTCCTCTTCAACAATGTTCAAAAACATTTTCGCGGACTTCGTTATATAAAGGTTTCATTATGAGGGTTAATGATTATAATAAAGAATATAATTATCAAAAACTTTGAATTTAATTGCTGAAAATTTTCTTACTGTTTCAAAAGTAATAAACACTGTTTCAGAAATTTGAAAAAAAAAAAATATCTGATAAACAATATAATGTTCATCCTGAATTAACAAAACGTTAGTGATGTATATTAAGATGAGAAGCAACGAGATTTAAAATGTAATCATTTTTAATTCCCAGTCTGCAAATAACAAAGGTAAAACATTTGCTTAGCACGTACTTATCTTTGTTCCAAAAAAGACTCCCTCGATCATATTAAGAAAAGAAATAAAAAAAAGTAGAAAACAGGGACTTGCGTTATTGCCATTTAATGCAGGACGTGTTTTATCGTGACTTGACGAGGCAAAAAAAGGAATCTGCTTTTATTCAGAGAAGAAAAAGGGAGTGGAACCTTATCTACATTGAAGTGCCATAAGTAATATATTACGACTCGAAAAGCACATTCAGTAATGCAGTGTTGGGTTATTTTCATTTTTATATATAAAAACAAATAGTTCTTTTTATATACAGCAGTGATTCTCAAAGTGGGTATTTTTCTACATATACCCATTATTCGAGGGGTCCTTCAAATTTTTTAAGTACAAAAGGGGGCTGCAGTCCAAAAAAATTGAGAAACACTGATATAATGAAATACCTCGCATAGTGCGGCTATGACCAATTCCGGTTTGAAAATTTCAATGTTTTATACATTAATGATCTTTTTTTTCTCCTTCTTTATAAAGTCAAGTCATTTTTTATACCGCTTATTTTTATTCTGTTTTACTGTCCTTGATTAGTCCGGTATCAAACTGTGTGGTATATTGGGGGAACCGCTAACCTCTACTAATGCTTTAACTTAAGATATTCTCAAAAGGAACTAAGACATTAGTTATTTTAGAAGGAAATAATTTTCCGAACAAAATTTTGGTATCAATTTTTTTAGGGTATGAGCTATTTATTACTATAAAATGATTGGTCTAAAACTTAAACTAAACTTTTCGTTTTTATAAATATTACGTATATTACGCTTTTATAACTTGTAAATAAATATACAAAATATGAATGTCCTATGGGAAGAAATTTCTTTGCCTATTTTATATGCTTATAAATATATTATTTTGTCCTTCAGCTAAAGTCCTTTTATATAAATGAAAAAAAAATGGAACTGAACTTTCTTGAACTCTTCTTACTATATATAAAAAATTCTGAATCGATTCTGTCCAGAATCCATCGAGATAATAAAGAACTAAATGTCTTGGAATGCGATCTCGTTCACTCTGATCTGAACTCTCATATTTACAGGTCGTTGTTTGCTGTGATCTGCAGCAAACCGGATCCTCATTGACTATGTACAAAGCACCTTTGTTTCCGTTTAAACGTTTCAACTGTTCTGTTTGTACTTCACGACCATCGATTGTTAAATCTGATCTAATACGATCAAGCCATAAATGATCGCATTTTTCACAGTTTTATGCGGTTTTAAAATCCTCGATTAGTCCGGTTTCCAATAGGGATATTGGAGAAATCGATTACTATACGAGATAATACTCTATTATTAAAAAATCTTGTCTTAAGATTTAATAAAGGGATTAGTAATTTTCTAAATAAAATATTCGAAAGTGTTAAGGATAGATGAAGTAATGTGTATTAAAGTGTCTGTTTTATCTCAAAGTTGCTTGTATTAAGAGTGATTTTAGGGCTTCTGGTTAGCTAAGTAATTGACACTAATTAATTATCGTTGCTTTGAACGGCGAAGTTCTCTTGATCTTGATGTAGATAGCATCAAATCGGATGAACTTTTCGAACTGTGTTTCTTTTATTTATTTATTCACGAGTAATTCAGTCGAAAAACCGGACTATGCGAAGTATTCTTAATTTATAAAAAAACAATCAATCTTTACATCTAAAGTATTTATTAAATAAATGTGATTTTTGATAAAGATGAACTAAAGTTATTACAAAACAAACTGTACTTTAATTACTTAAATCTATTAATTTATTTTTTTTATAATTAAAGAAATTCAAATAAAAGTTCTTACGCTTTCATTGAAATTTAACCTTTTTTTTTCAACTTTGTTCATAAAACCCACCTACATATATTTATTCTTTATCGGCGTAGTTTCGAAAGAAAGAAGAAAAGTTGTATGATTTATATATGCAAGCTGTTTAGCATGTTGCATAAAGCAGAATATTAAATGGGATGCACGAAGTTTCAGTTTAGAAAAGACTTATAATCTAAAGTCATTGTTTGCAAGTTTCGCTTTCTTGTTTAAAGCCCATCAAATATGCGTTCACTCCAATAGAAAATAATCAAGACTTAGTTTACAATCAGTTGTAAGTATTGTTACAACTAAAACTAATTAAGTTAATACATACTTTATATATTTTTGAATTTATATTCAATTTTGCATTAAAACTTGTGTCCTACCAAAATAATTAACCATGAATACCATGGTATATTCAACTATCCTAGACTTACAACACCAAAAGGTTGATGGAGTGTTCGATCAATCTTCTCATTAAAATGGCAACAAACGCCCCAACCGATCCACAATAAAGAAGTCGTATACAAAGTATGCACTTTTAGCTTTAACTACTTCGTACGACGTAAGAACTTTTCGTCGTATGAAAAAGGAATTCTAGTTTTGATTTTGTTTTATGAAATAAGGATTTTTTAGCTCTAATGTCGTCGTACGAAATAAAACTGAAAGTTTAAAAAAAATAAGGACTTTTAGATTTGATTATGTTGCACGAAATACGGACTTTTGCTTGCCATTGATTTTGTCGTACGAAATAAGTATTTTTACCTTCAATTTAGTCAAACAAAATCAGAACTTTTAGCTTTAATTACATTGTACGAAATAAACTCTTTCGGCTTTGATTTCATCTTTTAAATAATACAAAAATAATGTATAATACTGACTAGTTATATTTTTTTTCTATGTACTAATTATTTTATGAGAATAAAAAAAAAAGACGCGCGGCGGATATATTCGCCCAATCCTTTGTATATTTTTCTTAATCTTGTATTTTAACAATTATTTAGTTATAAAATACTTACAAAATATATTTGACAAAAATAATAAATAAACATTTCTGATAGATGGTAAATTGAGCTTTTTAAAATGAAATATTATATAATTGCGCGATATTATCTATATGAAGCATGTTAGAATAGTCGTTTAATAAATGATATTTTCATGTGTTTTATTATAGAAACTCTCCGATGTATACTTTATGTGTTTTATATAAAATACGTCAATAAATTAGCAACGTAACACAACAGATGATGATTTATATTATACTCATTGTAGTCAGTACTTTGTAAACGATGTAGTAAGTAATAGCTTTGACGTGATAGAAATCTTCTAGTCCTGATGAATAACAATACTTAGCCTCTTATCCAGTCGCTGCATCTGTAATGTGAGAGCGGGCGGTTCAGTTCAGTTCGAGATTAAACGTGAACCCGTGGTCCCCCTCGGCAGTGATCCTATTAAATAGTTCCCATTCGTATTCTGAATAGAGTGTAAAAGGTTACGAACTGAAATAAAGTGAATTATGCGTGAAAAGACGGGAAAAATCGGGATGAAAATGTACGCGTGTGTGCGCTCGATATCCAACGTCGGAATTGGATTCAGGATTCAGGATTGTTACCGTGAAGTAGAAGCCGAATAGGAAGAAAGGACATTAACAAAATGCGAGAACTCTATAATAAAACATCGGCCCACGAACTCTGGATACGTTTCAATCCTTCCAACATATCGTAAATCGTTTTACCAAATCCTTTTTGTCCGCGTGTTACACTTTCCTTAAAATATTTCTCTTCATATACATCTTCCACAAAAGTCTTACAACGAAGCACACCTTTTTTTTAAGCAATATTTTTCTTTATTTAGACAAAATAAATACATCAGAGGTAGTAAAAACATATATAGTTATAGTATAGTTAAATGACATAGAATTAGGATATGTGCAAATGATTAGGCGAATATATCCGCCGCGCGTCTTTATTAAAAAAATAATGTTGTCTTAGTACAATTTTGCCT
The DNA here is from genome assembly GCF_001412225.1 of Nicrophorus vespilloides. Lineage (NCBI taxonomy): Eukaryota > Metazoa > Arthropoda > Insecta > Coleoptera > Silphidae > Nicrophorus > Nicrophorus vespilloides. Next base: position 19,607 of record NW_017097256.1, read on the forward strand.
ATGAAAACGAAGTTTCGCTTAACGAAGTAGTTTTGTTACTCCAGTAACAGTCATATCTATAGTACACTCATACCTGTATTTGTAACTGATTACAACGAAGTACACCTTGTACAAATAGTTAATGTTAATACACTGATTAATGAAAGTAAACCATCTAAAAGTAATAAAAATCAGCTTTAAATTAATATCAATAAAATTGAATCTATAACAAGTGCAAGAGCAACAGGCGATTTGACGATCTAAGGTCCTTTTCTTCACACACACACATATTTTCTTCCTTCCTTACATCTTCTATCGTACATCAAACTCGATTTCCAACTAAACCAGAAAATTCAATTTAATTTCCCTCGCGCTCCGATGAATCGATGCATTACATTTTTCAATTTGCACACACGATTTGAGCATTGGTTGTCCATAATTCGAATAAAATACATATACATCGAAAGTCGTGAAAATGTTCAATGGGAAAAACGTGCTACAGCTCACGAATTTTAATCTACTTTTCAATTAATTTTGTGTTAATATGTGAAGTACTATTGTCAATTTGGAAATTGTGTAAAAACAAATGCAAATAACGTGGAAATCATGCAGAAAGATTTTTCAATGCTAAGCTCTTCGCAGTTGCATCATTGCTCTAACGTGATTTGTTTCATTTACATTTACGTCCTTGTTGTAAGCTTATGTTCTTCGTATTCTCGGCTTGAAAAATAACATCAATCGATATGAAATAACATATTGTGGAAATAAATGCAGGAATACTTTTCTTACTGAATAAAAAAGTGCTCTCTGTTATGTGTAAAACTCCAAAAGTTATAATTTCAAGTATATAATCACTTTGTACCAGCGTTAATTTTTTTAATGGGTCGCGAAGTGACATCTGTCATTTTGTGTCAAATTTAGGAATTGGTGGCAGCTGTCACCTTGTGTAAAAACGAGAAACTTTTGTCTGTACAACTACAAACAAATATGTTGAGACGCGCGGCAAACAAAAATATATTTTTTATTTTAAAATGTACGTTTATATATAAAGTCCTGTAAGTTATAATTCCAATTTAAATAACTGTTGTAGTCACAAACAAATGTAAGCTGCGTCTTGTACACTGAAAAATCGGTATTTTATTACAAATTCTCATATAAAATGACAGCTGTCACCCTGCGTCAAAGCGAGGAACTGGTGAACTACACTTACCAGTTGAATCGTGAAATGACAGCTGTCAACTTATGTCAAAACTAGGCACTGGTCAAATACTCTTAGTAACAAACAAAAAGCTTGAGAAACGTTATTATAGGGAATTGTGACAAAAAAATGTTAATTAATGTAGATACCGATTATCAGTACAATTATTGTGGATAAACTTTAATTAAAAAAAAACATCTGCAACATGTGACTATGTAGGCAAGGAAGGAGGATTGTTGGTGTTAATGGTAATGTTAATAATTGAATGAAACTGTGTGTATTATTAAGTTCTTATTGGATGCTACGAATGAATCGAATTAATCAAAAAGAAAGGAAGGATAGACAAAGAGAGAGACTCCACCTATGTGGTGTCGAAGAATGTAATGATGATAATACTCCGTTCGGTTCCATATTGATTGTTGACATACACGTTCCCATATACACATTTTGATATTAGCCTCGTCCGCAGCGGACACTAATTGATTCCGGTTATTAGGGCAAATGGATGGGAGACGTCTTCTAGCCATGATTATAATTCGAATCGATCGGACCACTACATTACTTCACGAACGCACCACTTCCTAATTAACAATTACGTTGGATTAACTGCAAAAAGGATGGGATCCATCCGATACGCATCATTCGATTTAGATCGATTTCATTAGGATCCGATTTCTGTGTAATACATTACTACCAGAATTACATACATTTTGCAATTTGATCAATCCACAAACGATAAATTAGTTAATCATTTTGTAATAATCCCACAACTAACTAAATATATATCCAAAATCATTTCATCTTATCAAAAACTTATATATTATTAATAATTAGTGTGAAAACATATTTGTTAATATTAGTAACTCGGATGTGGTTAAAATATGCGAACATTTTGAAAAGAGTTTCATTAATGAGTTTAGTTATATTTTTATAGCATTTCTGTTACCAGTAAAATATGTATAATATACTACTACTATACTTCTATATAATAGATATAAATATTTGTAAAAAATCTAATTAGAAGTTAACAAGGACTTTTAATATGCTTTGTTACAATGTTAGTAAACTTCTGGTATCAATTTGATGAAATATAAAAGGTATAATGCGGACGAAATTAATGGACCCTAATAAAACTAACACCAAGGGATAACACCGACATAAATAAAAAAAAATAGAAAAAAAAACTATGAGAAGATAACGAGGCACGAAGTAGAAGAAAGTTACAAAAAGGGTCGGCCGTCCGCAATTTGTCGCCGCTCTGAGGAGAGTTACTTTGCAAACCTGGCAAAGCCAGACTACACTGTCTGAGAGTAATAGGTGGAGGATGAGATAGATCTATAGAGAAAGAAGGAGAGAGTGAACGTGAGAAAGTGCAGAAGGTAGAGAGAGAAAGAGAGAGTTGGAGAGTGTCGTTAAACAGGATAGCTGAGCTGAATTGCAAAGATCTTCCGCATCACCCGCACACGTCAGATATTGCTTCATCAGATTACCATCCGTTTCGGCCGCATCTGGATTTCTTCTTGCCAGAAGAAAATCAATACTACGGAATATGTAAAACAGCCGATACAAGGGTTCTTCGTACATGGACCTTGTCTAACTTCACTGTAACAAATATATAACTCAATTCTGCATAGTTTGCAAGTATTTCGTTTGTTGAGTTCACATTGTATATAAAATTGTCAATTTTACATGCGCGTTGTTATTGTCAGAGAATTCTGTATTCTTTGATAAATTAAATTACAGTAGAACCTCTCATAACGAGCATTTCGCTTAACAAGCAAAATAAATTGTAAGAAAAATGACTCGCAAAATGGAATACATTGTCATATATTACATATATGGGGAAAATTGTTTCACTATACGAGTAAAAATCCGGAAATTTTGGATCGAATTATGCTCCTTAAGCGATGTTTTACCTATATAACAATATATGTGTGTAATATTTTCTTTAAAATGAAGATATCCAAAAGGTTACCATATGTTTTTTTTTATTAATAACGCTTATTATTTGCTTATTTTTCACTTGTGTAGAACCTAATCCTATACCTTCTTCTTCACTTCCTGGGGGTTTCCACCTCCTGTTGTACATTTAGCCACTGACACAATTATGCCACCGTTGCTGTATGAATACACAAGTTCTAAAAGCACAGGATAGACAATTCGAGATCCTGCGGCTCCGATGACAAGAGTGGTCGAAGGAACCTCGGGCAGGTTACATCACTGTAAATATGGATTCATTTTACGCCGGCTTTGTAGAAAGGGAACTACGTAACGTTTTCAAATCATCAGATTTACTGTAGAAATTTAAACTTGTTCTGTAAAACTAATGACTAACATATTTTAGTTAATACAGTATTATCAAAATAATGTTTGTAACAGAGATATTTTAACGAATTAATGGTATTCATAAGTCAATTAAAAGACTAATTAATTAAAAGTAGATACTACTTAGTTATTGCTGCAATTGCATCAAACTTACACATTTTGGAAAACTTACACATTTTGGAAACTAGTATATTTGATAAAATAGCAAGACAATACAGATAATTAATCTACAAATCATTAAATTAACTGTATATATTTAATCTTGTTTCGTTAATCTAATGATTAAGCAATAATAAGGAGCGTTTCTCAACCTATTCATCGCGCGATCAAACATATTTGGTTATAGTACTACTGCTATTAGAGTTGCTAAACTGGGAATTTCCGGGACAAATTTTGACACACATGAAAATTTCATTTTCTTGCAACAGTGACAGTAACGAAGACCTACGAACTTTAAATAAGCAAAAACTTATTGCAGCTTTAATGAAAATGCAAATTATCCAATCTCCTACAAAATGGGATCAATATCAAGTTCTAAAAAGTGTATTTTATATTTATTCATGTTTTACTTTCTTCTTTTTTTAATTTCTCGAATCCCGAGAATTCCCGGGAATGCCTTAAATAGTTGTCTCGTATCCCGGCAATCAAAAAAATGACTGAACAACTATCTGAACTGCTATCCAATTGCTAACAGATTTTAATCAGTACCACGTTTTATACAATAAGTATAATTCGTATACATAAAGTTCATTTATGTAGATATAGAAATGCGATTACTGAATTTTCATTTAAAACCAAGAATTGGCTACTGCTGCATCATTAATTGCATGCATTAATTCGGTTTTTATAGTTGCTACAACAAATGTCCATCCTCCAATTAAAAAAAACACATTAACGTATCAATAACTTTTGTTCAGTACGAAATCATGTAGTTGTTTTTTTTTTCCTGTTCACATAATTTCATTTGTTTGTTTATGTACGCGTTATTGCATAATCGAGTCGCGTTTTAATAAATACATTAGGTGAGGGGGAATCTGCGTTCGAGCTTTGTTAATAATTCGTTGCGTGTCGAAAATAATACGTTTAATGGCTGAGTGCATTGCAAACAGCATCAATGATTCCTATTGTTTATGAATTAAATATTTATTTAAGTTTGCTCGATCGTTTGCGTGCAATCCACAATTCAATTCCACGCGCGTCCACGTATCCAACCAACCGCATCACATATTGGCTTAGCCCAAATCTAAATGATTGATCCAGCTGGAAATTATTTTATTAGCAATTTCGATCTATTCACACAAACTCATTCACTTTCCTTCATCCATTTTTTTTGTACATGCGGCGTGAGGATGTAGTAAAGAGGGGTGCAGGGATTCGAGACGAGGAAGAGGAGGAGCGCTGGTGGATTTCCCCCCTCGCATATGAAAACCCCGAAATTTATATGCCGCGTTAATCAGTTCACGTATTCACGTTTTCCCTTATAAAGAGATAATTTATCCTCTTTTCAAAACATCCCTCGCTTATACACACACTTTTTTTTTATCTGTCGTACTACATATATACGTAACACGCACATATATAACTCTATCTACTCAGTATTATTAATATCATTATGCTCAAGTGGAGATATGTACTCGCACAAAGCGCAAGCAAATTGTAGCCCGAGGATAAACTATACAACCAAATGAATTACCCTACCGTTTCTTTTCTCTTCTCTCCCCTTTTTTTTGTAATTACTTTTATTCAACTATCTACCTCACGTTGCATGTAAATTAATTGGGACACGTTAAACTCGAATTAATTCACTTGCTAATATCCGGTTTCGTATGTCATACGAATAATTTAATGACGACCATTAATCTAAATAGATACATCGCTTTAGTTTAATTTCTTTTTTAAGCATCGTTTTCAATTACATCAGTTATATCAGTATCAGTTTAACAGCAAATATTAAATTCATAACACAATTCTGTTCACGAACTAAATTTCGTTTTCCGAACAAAACTCCTAGTTCGCAACAACTTAAAAATTGTATAAAATAAACTTTTTGTTTCGATTTTTGACTGTATATCTAAATTTGATTTCCTAAACATTACAGGAATTATAGGTAATTTGTAATAATTAACAAATAGACTTTCTTTTAACTTTACCATCGTTGTATAAATTAAGATAAAGATTACTTAAGAAAAAATGCAATAAAATGGGACAAAAAATGCATACATTTTAAGACAACTTAAAAAAATAAATGAAGTACATTGGTTTTCAATAAAATTATGTAAGAAATTGTGAACTTAATTCTACTTTTTTTTTCTTTGTTAATAAATAGTGTTACAAATTAATACATTTATAGAACTTTACTGTATGTTTCAAAATAATTGCTTATAACTGTCGAAAGTTAACTTAAATTATAGTATTTAGAGAAACAATGATAATTTTAAGCTTTTGTATACTTAAGTATTATCTTAATAAGAAAAACCTAACTAAGGTCATTACTTCCTATACTTATACATCCTATATTTATATTACAAAGAAGAGAATAGATCAAAACTTTCAAACTGAAATCCAAGAAAGTAGAAAAGAAAACAAGTTCTGTCGATTACTCCATATATTTTTAGCTACAAATATTCTGAACATTGCTTAAGTTTACATTTCAATCAGTTAATCTACCTTTAAAATTTAATTAATGTATAATGTTTTACAAATTTTACCAATTTTTGTTCGATTTTGTAGTTACAAATTTTAGTGAATTTGATTTGAATTTTTCTACAATTTTTCTTTAAATAAATACACACATGAATCATGTTTAATATTTATAAAAAAAAACTGAAACAATTGTTATAATTGAAATTAAAACAGAAATAATATTTATGCTTACGGCAATAATGACAATATATCAACTACATATAAAGAAATAATGCGATGCGCGGTTTATCTAATCAAAAATTGAATTGCTCTCTCTGCACGATAAACTTTATCATCTATAAAATACACCGCAAATACTTTTGTATATTTTTGAGGGGGCCGGCGTACGCCATTATCATTTAATACCTTCATTTGCGATTCTAATAATAATTCCAATTATTATGGAAGGAGTACTATAAATCATGATTACATAATAAAACGTGCTCAATCCATCGTCCCTTATACATATACACAAATACAGACAGACATATATACACATAAACATCCTTCGAAATATATATATATACATTCTGTCGGTAATTAAATTTAGGGCAGTTAGATATTCCGTGAGCGTTTTATTTGTTTGTTTACTCCATTTTGTTCAATCAATATTAAAAGATTACACTATTTAGTTTACAAAAATTTTTGTTATTTTCTTGGCAATAAATAAATTGTATCCCTAATTTCGGGAGTCTTTCCGTCTCTATTGTAAATCTACAATCATACCACCTTACCTCTAAGAACGAAGTTTCGATATAACTAAGTCCATTATTTCAAGTCCCATTTTGAAAGGCAGTAATTACTACATTTCTAATTTTTAGACAACTGAATCAACATCAAATTAAATGGTAATTCCTCTATCCTGTTCAAAAGGTGGTATATTGCGTATACTCAAAAGTGTTAAGAACAATATCCGACGAAGTGTGATCAGAAGTTGTACTAGAATAAGAAGTTGTCCAGATGTCTCTGTCAATATTTTTTTGAAAATGACCATGAAGAAGATCTTAGAAATTGAATACAGAAGGTAGAAAACCTTGTTGTTTTAAAACGAAATTAAAGAATGTTAACAACCAAATATATAAAAATATGCTTAAATAACATGTGGGTTTCAGTAATTTATATTATCGTGTTAGAGAGAAACCGTGTTATCTGTATTTTATTCTGAATTTATGTTCAATTTTTTATTTAATGTTTTGTAAATAATAATTTGTATTTGGTATTAAGATTATACAGAAATATATGGAAAGTTCGTTTGTTTGCTTACATTTACTCGCGAACTTCAGACTTATGTATTGAAAGTTAAGACTTCTAAATTATCTTGAATCTAACATAAAGTTAAAATAAGAATTTGTTTCATTTACTTATTAAAATTTTTCTTAAATAATTCTAAATATGAGAAGTATTTTTAGCATATTTTTTCTATTTATTGAAATATAAAAACTAATAAATTATTTAAAAAATTAAAATTTGTTGTAAGATTTTAGTTTAGTTTCTAATTAACTTACAAAATTCACAGAACATTTAGCTTATCATTCACTAGTTTTATTAAAATTTTGGACAAATATTATTAAGATTGTATCCAAATTATTAAATAGATGATACCTGCAATGATGAAAACCCGACGAATAAGAAAAACAAATCATAGTTTGCTTTGAAAAAATCAATTTATAAATATCTTCAAGAACCTGAAGATGTGAATTATTTAATGATCCAAAGATGATTGAACTGAAGTGAAAGTTTATTCTATTTCTGTAAATCCGTATGAGCAATAGAAAATGAGTTGTAAAAATCCCTTTTCACCATTTTTTATTGCGAAAATTTGAAAACCGGTTTTGTAGAAAACTTGAGATTCGAAAACCGATTTTTGTATAAACCCTATTCTCAACTATCTAAAAATACAGTTAATGTGAATATTTGCTAGTTTAATATCTTCATTGGAATTTACATAATGAAACGGTGTATTCCTATTTTGTATAGTATTAATTATAGCCAAACCTCGATTAACAAAAAGTGTTTCATAAAATTACATCGTAAAGCATAATATTATTTTCAGAGGTAAAAATATTATGGCGAGAATGAAAAAAATATTAAATAAACACTCAAATTATATACTGAAGTTTGAAATTGATTTTTTGTGCTTTTTTCTCTTTCATTTAACAATTTTCTATATGGAGTTATTACATTTAACTCCGATCGTTAAATAATAACACTTCTTCTTAAATGAGGAATATTTTCGCTACGTTTTTCTTACACGATTAAAAATGTATGGAAACTCTCTTATAACACAGCCTACTTCAACGTACGAATGAGTATAAGTATTAAGACAAATTTAAACGACAAATAACATATTTTAAAACAGAAAAACCTATGGCCAATAATAATATTCTTTTGCAATGATTTTGTTTTAGTTGAGTTTTTGTTTTGTATGACTGTTTCAATAAACGTTATTATTAATAAAATATTTTGTTCATTTTAATATTACTTGTACGTTTTTGCAATTGCCTGACTAAATGAAATATCCAATATATCCAACAAACATTTCATTAGCAATTTGAAAGCAAACACTATTATCTATATAATCGTGTATTTACAGTATGCATGTATCTGTTCTAATTTGATATTTATACAAAAAAATATACAGGTTTCAATGCAAATAACAAATACATTTTCATTTTGTTATTTAATTGCATTTCCAAAGCAAAATCATATTTTTATAAAGATTTTATTGGTCCAAAAAATAATTACATATTTCTCTTTGTATTAAACAAAAAGAAATGTATCATAATATATATTGCAATAATCCCAAGATTAAAAATATGTCATAAAAAATGGATGATAAAGAATATGAAATTACTCTTTAGCAGTAATATTTCCTGCACCTGCAATGTTTTTGTAAGTGAATCATGTGACTTTAATTAGCGCGAGTGAAAAAATAAACTCTACGAAAAGTTGTTGATGCAAATTCTGTAAAGTCTTGATTAAATGTACATATCAATGCGGACTGCAAATGCGACGAGTCGAGTGGTTGAACTGAAAGAAACTGAACAGGAGGTAGAAAACTTTTTCTTTACCGAGATTTCTAAGGTTCATGCGGATTTTCCGTTCCCTCGAGAGAATTTTCAACAATAGTCAATTTTTCTCCGAATTAATCACAACCAATTTACATCATTTTGATGCCGAAATAATTACAAAAAGTTTCTGTTTGCGATGCAAAAAAAATAATTAATGAGCAATTCATTTGCATTTTTGAAATGAATTATTGAATATTTATGAAAGTGATTCCCATTATCATTCAATAATAATATTTTCAATTTATTGGCAATTCTCTTTCAAACTTTTTTTTATTTATTTTGATTTTTAAATTTTATTTTCAATCATTGGAAACTGAATTCAATCAAATTCCATTAATTTCTATACGAAAAAAAAGTAATAGTAGAATTGTATTATTTTAAATAAATTGTATTTGTTGGATGAAGTTGTTTGCTAGAATACTCAAGTGAATCCTCCCTCATTCACATTCTCTCAACTCGTATGTGTATGTTTATAAGATTTTACTTCTAGCACGTCTTAAATTACAAATTCGTTTTAACTCCATTTAGGTTTCCATTTCATTCTAAAAAATAAATGTAGTGACATTGATATGTAAACCATTAACAAATATTTAACATACGATTAATTTCAATAAATAATAATATCAAGAAATGAAACGAATGCAAAACAAATTAAAACAAATATAGATTTAAACAACATAAAAATATGAATTTAGTTCGAAAAATTACTTGTACTGACACAAGTATACATGTACCAGTATTATCCGGTACACCAACTCATTATATTCAATATCACGTAGTCAGGAGCAAACATAAGTTGGTGCAAATATGAAGTAAATTCTTGACTTGATTATATAAAAGGTGGCGCAAAAATAATGTCATAATTTCAAAGTGTAAAATTGTTGACATTACTTAGAAAAAAATAAATCGCTCAAATGGCCACCTCCCGAGTTGATGGATAATTGCGCTCGTTTTACGGCATTTTCAATTGTTGCTCGCAAAACAACTGGCTCCAAATTGGTTTTTTTTTAATGTTAGCTTTCAAGACTTGCAAGGTTCGTGGTTTGTTGTGGTAAACGCGAGATTTAAAAAAGAAACCAGTTTGCACGAGGCTCTCAGCCAAACGCTTAATTGTTCGAGCACATGGAACACGACGACAGGTAAAACGACGACGAAATTCACGTTGCGTTAAAACAATAGACTGAAAATTCGTCAAATAAGCAGTAATAATAAATCCACATTCTTGAAATGTGTATCGCTCCATGGCTTGTTGACAACTAATTCATTATATATCTACATCATAAATGTCAAAGTAGAGTGACATTTGGCGCAATCTGCAAATAAATAAAACTTGAAATAAATAAAACGTGTCTATATTATTTAATCTATTAAAACAATAAAAAGTAAGGGAGGGGTAATAGCATAAAGGTTGGAAACCGCTGCATTACACACAAGTAACCAAATATATTCGTATATTCGTTATGTAAGTTGACATGTATGTCATCTAGTGATTGTTAATATCATGGAGTTATTTGATGCAAATGTCACAAGTACTTGCCTAATTTGTCATTATTTAGATAAAATATGATATGGTAAATCATCATAACACGTAAAGTGTACAAATTAGTTTGTTTAATAAAAGTAAATAAATATATCATTTTATATAAAATGAATTCAATTTCTCAAATTACTTGTGCTGGTAACAAAAGTAACCAAACATAATTGTATGTAATCTCGTTAATCTGATTATCACGGAGTGTTTTGTTGTGGCAAGTACTTGTCTAAATACTTGTAATCTATATATTAATTAAATAAAACATATTATTGTAAATTCTCATTACATGTGAAGTGTATAGTGTTAAAAAATAGTTCGTTTAACTACATATAGCAATATGTACACATGTTAAAATCTCATATTTTATATAAAGTGAATGCAATTCTTTAAATTACTTCTGCTGATACAAGTATTCAAACCTATATTCTCATGTAAATTGAAATGTATAACATCTTATTATTCTCAATATCGCGAAATATTTGGTTGCAAATGTCAGAAGTACTTGTCTTCATTTAAAATGTATACAACATAAATTATTTCATAATTTTTCAAGTTATTTTAAAGTCATTTTTTCACTAATACAAGCATAGCGTATCACTTTAATTTCACTGTCATTCTTGTCACAAATCTCCATGACAACTAACACTATGATATTGCATAAATCATTGCAGTTGCTTGGCAAAGCTTTCTGTGTCTTTTAAAGCATAGTGAGAATGCAACATTATAGTTAATAGATTTGACTGTCTTTTCATTTATATGTGTTTTCAAACATAGTGAGAATACAACATTACAGTTGATATACCTGAAAATGGTGACTCATATCAAGCATAGTGTAGATGCAGCATTATAAATATTAATCACTATAAAGTATAAATTAACTTACATCTTCCCAAATATAACATATTACAAGATAACTGTCATGATTGCAACACAGTGACAGCTGTAATATTGTATCGAAGTTGTGTTGTAGGGCACAACACCTCTCATTATGGACACTACCTAATTTGGGTTAATTGAATACAGAGTGTAGTCGGTGTGCGAAATGACATCGTCTTCCTTCTTTCGGTCAACCCGTGGTAATCATAATTCGGCGCACATTGTCGGCCGAAATTTCGTAAACTATTGACTTTCGCCGATGATTAATTGTGATGGACCCGCGCCACGAAATAATTAGATTAGGAGGACTGAGAGAGAGGTGATTACGTCCATTAACGTTGCCTCTCCGGTATGTGTCGCATTATATAACGAGCGAATTAACGATTGCCATCGCATTCTCTACGACAAAACAAAACACACACACAACAAAAAGGGACATTTTTTCGTCACACAAACTTCACGAGGCACGCAACTTAATTAATGGGAACGCTCTTTTGCACATGCACTTCATTTCCTCTCATTAGGTTCTCTTTTTCTCTTTTTGAGTCCTTCGAGTAACCGCAATTTGACTAACAATTAAAACCGAATATTCAACACGCAACGCTTGACAAGTCGTTTTTATTTAGGTACTTGTACTAATGCAAGTACTTTGTGTCCACTAAACGTAATTCCTTGCAACACAAACAACGATAGTCATGATAAAACTAAAATTCAAAAAGAACTAGATCTTGATCTAAAATTGAGAAAAGATGATAATTAAACTAGAAACAAAATGAAAGTATATTACTAAAATATGTTTCTTTTAATAAAAAGAAAATTTCATTCCTTTCATCGTTCCTTTCTGTATTAATTCATATCATTCAGAAAATTTATACGAAATTTGCAAATGAATTTATTAAAAAAATAAATCTACTGCTTCAATTTTAACATCAAAGCAGATGAGAATAACATCCCCTTTGTATTAATGAAGTGCTACAATTTACCAGTTTCATGTTACAAGATGCGCACTTTAATTGACACATTGCAAGTCTGAAGAATCTTTTTTCTCCACAATCTTTTATATATCTACAGATAATTCTTGTCAACAAATTTTGTAATTTTAGATTTAACAAATTGTTAATTCAATTTTGTGGATGTATATTGTGTAGGATTACAATCGAACCCCTAAATACTATCAGGGGTGTAATTAGCTCGAGATTATCGCTGCGAGAACGTTCATTATACACAAAATATACTCGATATTAATTTATTGATCTATCGCTTATCGTTTTAACAGCATTACAGATGAGCGCTTTGAAGTGTAAAGCCCTTTCAATATTAATGTATTCTCATTGACTTCCGGTTTTAAAATTTTATATAATTTTGCAGATGACACAGCAATTAATATTATCCCAAAAATGCTTTCCAAAATGTATTTAATGTATTTTATTTCATTGTAATATAATACCTTTGATCCCTTTGTAACAGTTAAAACCAATTTATACATAAAATCATATCATATTCAAATCATATTATTAATATATTATTTCCATAACAATCACATTACTTTTGAGATGTGTAGATTGTTGCAATTGACAATTGTAAGTGTTTGTCCCATGTTTACCAAGTACATACCAAGAAATCATGACATAAATAAATAGTAATTAGTCCTGTTTTATGCGGTTCTTTTTTAGTACTATTCTGTTTTATCCCTGTTCGTTTTTTTCGCTCTTCTGTTTGTATGCTGTTCTATTTTAGTACTATTTAATTTTGTCTCTGTTTTATCCTGTTCCCTTGTATGACGTTCTGTTTCAACCTGTCCTGATAAGTCATGTTGTGTTCTGGTAAGTTCAGTCATGGCACCCTTTGAAACTGTCATTATTATTTACAACTTTATATTGTAATATTGATGAACCTGATATCAAAAATTTTAATTCGTTGGCATACGTGGATTTTGATGAATTTTAAACTGAATTGACAAGCTATGGTAAATAGAAACATGTTGGTAACAAGCATAGCAGTTATAGTTGGTAGTCGTCGATTCTGATGGTTTCGTAACTATATTGACAGCTTCATTTAAAGTGTTTCTTTATTAATGCAAGAAATTTTGTATACACCTAAATTATGGTAAATAGAAATGTTTTTTTTTTATTGTTATGTAACGCATACAGAAAACAATCTACAGTTTAATCTTAAAACGCATTTCATTATTTACCCTTCAAAAACACTAGAGCGGTTGTAATTGAAATTCCAAGACACTGAACCGCAGAATTTTAACAGCAACAACAAAAATGACCTACAAACATTGTAAAGTCAACGATCCACATTCAATACTAATTTTGTTTTGTAAACAAGTTAATCTTCAGTTGTTTTTTCTTTACTATTACTTAATTAACGAATATGAGTCTCTACAGATTAGTTCAAGTCAAATATGCAATTACATTTTTATATTAATTAAAAATTAGATATTATTAATTAATTTAATTCATTTTAAAAATTGTATGATCAAAAGGTTTTCGAACATTTACATTTTTCTACATATATAAAATGGATTAATTATGAAAAAAATTAATTTTTTAAATAGATTATTAAATATTTCATAAGATTTTAATTGCCTGTTGGGTACTATTTTTTAGAATTTGTTCTGATTTTGCTTAGTTTGTTTTGAAATGTTCTAGTGAATCCGGACTGTTTGAATCCGCACTATACGAGGTATTGCTGTATTTTCATTATTAAATAAATTTATATGTCTTCCAATTAGTAAATTTTCTATATTCTATATTCTATATTCTATATTCTATATTCATGTTCTTATAGAAATTATAGAATTAAAATTTAATATGTTTATAAATTATTTTATCACGAAAAATATATTATCATAAAAGTAATTAATGGGAATTTTAGTTATGTTTTAAAAATTTGTGAATATAATGAGTTTTTTTTTTGCAAGGATTCTGCAGTTGCGGGCCAAGGCCATGCGGAAGCTCTTGAAGTAGACTAATAACTTTAAGAGCGTTCGTTTTTTTTATGAACAAACTTTTAAACGCTTTAATTACTGAATGCAGTGAGAACGCCCGAATCCAAACAAATGCAATTTAATTTCGAGACATTTAAATTGCAAAGAAAGTTCACAAAGATTTCCGATATTGTCACATTAATTGCGAATAAAAAAAAATCATAATTTTGCATTTAAATTTTACTTCAAAATTATTAATTGATTTTGTTTAGTAATTATATATTCTTGTCTTTAACACTTTTCATTCGATAATACCTTTAATGCATGGAAAATACGAGTATTCTTTTAAAATTATAGTAATACCTCGCATAGTACGGATTCCATCAATCCGGATTCACCACAGTCCGATTTATAAATTTCAAACCAAACTAAATTTTGATTGAGCAAAATATAAATATGGTTAATTATAAAAAAAAAAATTATTTTTCTACATAAATGTTTGTTTTTCTTTTCCATTGATAGAGTCAAGTCCCATTTTGTGTTTGTTTATTGTTTGTATTCGAAGAACTAAATCGATTTGTCTGATTTCAATAAGTCGGAACAGTACTATGCGGGGTATTTGTTTAATTGCAAAAAATATACATGATTTTTCAATAATAATTATTATTAATTTATTCTATTTAATAAATACTAGATTATATAATATAAATCTATAAAAAAAACACATGAATAAAAATTCATTAATATTTATTATTCGATAATACTCGTAATACATTTAACATCAAATTTTCTTTGAGTTAAAAAAAGATATCTTCTGCAGTTTTTTTTGTTTATACGATATTTTCGCTAAGCGTTGCAGATTATTTGCTAGGTTAGGTAACCCGGAAATCTACCCTGAACATAAATATCCTGAAATGTCCGACGATGAACCCATGTCCTTCCTTCTCGTTCAATCTTTTCAATAAACTTTATGTCGATATTTCACCACCGTTACAAAAACCTCTTTTAGTCACTTGAGATAAATTATAGATGCTTTCAAACACCTTTTTTTCCACCACACTCACTTAGCAACCTCCACAATTCTCATACAATAAAAAAATACAATATAAAATAGTAAAAATACATTACTAATAAATTTAATTACAATGCATTTCTCAATGAACTTTCTTGTAAATATTTCAATTACGGTAGTATGTACGCACCTTTAACTTTATCGAAAATACAGTCATACCTCGATTAACGAATATGATGCGTTTCACAAAATAACTTCATTAAGCAAAATTTCATTTTCAGAGGTAAAAACTACTATTTCCAGAATGGGAACAAGTACAAGAGAGTGAAACACTTATGTTCGAACAAATTTTTTTTTATTAAATAAACAGTCAAATTAGATAAAAACTGAAATCATATAAGTCTAAAGTTTATTGTTTGTATTTTTTTCTCTTTCATTTAACAATTTCTTATACTTCTTCAAAAACAGAATTATTTTCACTTAAATAAAATTAAGACGTTTTATCTCTAGAAATTACCAAATTTCTATACCCAACAAATTTCTAGACAACTGAGTGAGACAACTTCGTCAACTGAATCGGATGGTATGGACTATCAAAATTGATCTCCAAGTAATTCCTCTTTCCTGAACATTTTCTAGAAAATTATAATAATACCAACTGGGCATGTTCAAATGGTGCCCTTCAAAAAGTTAAACGTCAATCTTTGGTTATTCGGTATTCTAAATCTTCCACTGAAAACTATGATCTTCTATATTGAATTATCCTCTTCATCGTTATTTTCGAAACCTATCGACTGAGCCATCTCTTTAACTTAACTTCTTTGATGTTATTTTCTTCTCCTAGCACATCTTTGACTTTATATTAAAATACATTTTATGTTAAATTGGACTTGAAATAGCGGACTTCGTTATATTGAAGCTTCATTATCAGATGTAACATTAACTGAGGTATGACCAGGAGTAATATTTAGTGGATATTCTATTCTAAGGTATTTTACTAAAGACACGGGTAAATAATCGAAACTTTAATAGTTGTTGATGCTAATGTTGCATAGTTAAATCCTGGCTGAGGACATGAAAATGTTATATAGAAATGATTGTTATACAGAATATGACAGTAAAGTTTTTTTTTTGAAGATTTTAATATCAATGTTTCTTTCAATTTATTTCAAATTTAATTTATCTAATAGAATTGAAATGAACGTATATGAATTTGACTAGATGTTATCTCCACCAATCGTTTTAAAAGCCATATCATCAAATTGTTGAAAATAAATACGTCTATAAATTATTGAGATGTATTTCTAAAATACAACAAAAATCAATACAGGCAAACCAAAAAGAGACATTGAGTTATCTCTCTTGCACCCACTGAAATACCAAAACTACTCGTTATTGGACAAACCAGTTTCCGTGAATTTGTATTTGCTCGCAAAATATATAAATGTCGAGGATGATTTCGTTTTTTTAACGATTCGCACGAAGCGAAGCTCTTTCAGGTATTAATGATTCGCTTTCATGAAAGACATTTTGCACACCATTTTCAACATCATGCCGTATGGTCCAATAAACACACCGAACGAATACGTTACGAATATTAGATACGATTCAATTCAATGAACCGAAACGTTTGTGTTCCTGCAATTATATTTATTTTAATTAGGTTTGTCTTATGATCATATATTTCGTGAAAATATAACTCACATTTATATAATTTCATATATGTTATTTGAAATTGAATATTCCTCTCATATTTTATAGAGAAAATATTATTTAATTGCTATTATAATGTGTAAAAACGCAGTGACCGGTTTATTTAACCTTTAATTTTATATCATTATGTTATTACATAGCAAATGGAATTAAATTAATATATTTTATATAATTACCTTTTACAGGTCATCTATAAATAACGTTGATTATCAAAAAAAAGTTACATATTTTTTTCTCTGATAAATATAGATGAATTTTTTTATAATAAAATTAAATCAATAACAGAAAATTTGATAGCTAAAAGTAATAAATGAAATTGGTTTATTTTTTAACCTTTGTGATTGATAAATTTAAACGCGCTTCACAGAACATGTAATAAATATTTGTTGAAAAAACTCCACAATATACGTTATTTTTATACACATTTTACCTAAAAAATATTATGCTTTGACAGTTCAGTAAATATTTTTGTTTGTACCAGTTTTTGTGTATTTTAGTTATTGATTGATTCTTTATTATAAAAAAAAAAAATTCCGTTAAAATTTAAAACATTTATAATATTAATTAGATAAGTCGAATAAATCTTATTAAAACTAACGAATGAAAATATTTTCTTAAATTTGAGAAGATTTAATGTATAAAGAAAATATATGTGAATTACTTAAACAAATAAGTATACTCAAACAAATTAGATCTATAATAAACATAACAATACTTCGCATAGTGTAGCTTCGATCAGTGCGATTTCACTATAGTACGATTTGAATATTTCAAAACAAAGTAATTTTTAATTGAGCGTAATAAAATCTACAAAAATATTTGTTTTTATACATATATGATCATTGTTTCTCCTAAACATGTCCCTTTTTGTGTTTACTTCAAGCGCTTTTAAAGTCCTCAATTAGTCCGGTTACAAATGGTCCAGGATATTAACCGGACTAAGCGAGGCATTATATATAAATTTAAAAGAAAAATAAAATTATTAATTATATTAATAATACTTTATGAATTTATAAGAAAACGTGCCTTAAGTAGTTATTTTGTTATAATAATGCCGTAAATATGAAATAATCTTATATTTATTAGACAATTTGTCTTAACAAATGTAATAAATATGTTATTGACTATAAGTGCTATCGTCCTTCGATAATAAAACCAATCCCAAGAATTCAATAAAGCATAACAATATTACAGAATGAAAATAATTTTCTTCCAATATTTTTTTTTATCTTTTCTCGTTCAATTTTCTTGCTACTTTTTTTCTGCCTCAGGACTTTTGTCTTTTCCGCAATAAATGCTAAAAGGTTTATGGACATCCTGCGAGCCTTCGCCCATAAAACACTACATTTAATCCTGTGCGGAAAGGAGCATTTAAGACGGAAGATGTATCATTTTTGAGTTCGAAGCCCGTAAGCAACGAGATATATTTTGTTTTGTGCGAAAAATAGGAGGAACGAAAGCGAAAACGAAGAAAGAAAAGACGAAATAAATATATATTTTTTCTTTTTTTTTGCTACTCCTGGCAAACATCCCACTTTTCTTTTCGACCCCAAAGCCAGCTTGGTTATAGCGATGTGCGGAACATTTATAACTGTCCCGGGGCGTCTTTTGTTTCCAATGTTATCTGGCGAAATGGTATCGTTAAGAGTTTATTGCTATGGGAATATTAATAATTTATGCTTTTTCTCTCTCACGCGTTCATCGCTCTTCCACTGTCTCTCTCTCTCTCTATGTATCCGAGGATGAGTTGGAATGAGTGAGAAAGGGAGAAACAAATCCACGGACAGAAATCCCTGACAAAGTGAAAGTTTCGTGATTAATTGAAAAATTTTCTTATCCCCCTCGTAAAGGAACAAATATGATGGTGGCAGAGGTACGATCACCGATTAATTTCGGATTCATTTTTACTTTTTTCTTGCATTTTCACCTATCTTAATTATCAATAATTTGTTTTATAAATATGAAAATCTCATGGCTGCTACCAATTATTATTTTTGTAAAATCATGATAAATCTCTTCAAAATATAACATTTTGCTGAACATTAAAATTTACTAATGTTAACAATAAATATATGTTTAAATAAGAAATTTCTATTCTATTACTCAAAACCAAGAAAAAATTGAAATATTTTTATATATTGGGTTGGCAATAAAATAAGTGACTTCTGTCAACGTTACAATTATATAGTTTTAGTATTTTTTGTGAGATTTGTTTGGGTGGGTTTAATTTGAACATTTAGCTTTATTATTTAATTGAATGGTTAAACGTTCAATTATGTTAACGCTGTGAAATTACACCTAGTTCTGTTTTTTTGTTGATAAAGAACAGAAGCTCTCTAAGAATGATTTGTTCTAAGAAAGTTTCATTATTGTTCTCAAATCACTATTTCTATCAATGATATATTTTGACCTTAAATTTCTCAGTAATAAATATTTCAATATTTGATTTTACCACCATATTTTTTTTTAATTTTCTCTGTAATTAAAAAATAACAATGTATACTATACGAAACCCAAATTGTTGTAATTAAATTTTATTTTTTCTTTCTTCAAAAATTGTTAACAAATATTTTGTCTTGAAATCAATATAAACTTTTCCAAATGTAATAAATACAATATTCAGTTTCCATAGATTTTCTCAACTACTATTACCTACATAGAATAATACATTTCATTAGAAAGGTAAAACATTTCTTCATGACTTTAGCAACTATTGCAAAACTTTATAATATATCAAGACAAATACAGCATTACCTCGTATAGTGCGGGTAATTGGTTTCTGTTTGAAACCGGACTAATCATGGACTTTAAAAACGCAATAAAATTAACAGCAGATGAAGAGACTTGACTGTATAGAAGAAAATTGCTTGATTCAAATTTAGTTTGTTTTAATTTTTTAAACCGTGAATTCGCACTGAGAAAAACCGCACTAATATTAACCGACTTTTATAATATTGGTAAAAGAAAAACATCAGGTATAAAGTGATCAATACTAGGAGTTATATAAATAAAGAAAGAAAAAAAAACATTATTGTGGTAGCTTTTACCAATAATCTAAGCGCACTAAATCTCATTTAACCTTCCTGAAAGTCTCCAAAAAGCGCTTCATCGAGATAAAAAGACTTTTTCTTCCTTTTATCGATTAACTTTCACATCTTAGCTAAAATACAGTAAAACCTCACTTCTTCTTAACGAGCAAAATTAATTGTAAGAAAATTGACTCGCTTAACGAGCGACGTTTCGAATAACGATTGACGATGAGAAGAGAAATCCCGGATTAAAATACTAACTTTATATAAGAAATGGTCCCTAAAATATCGTAGTTTCGAAAAGATGGAAGATCAAAAGAAAAACAAACTAGACGTATTTTTTTTCTGTAAAAGATCGTTCTTGTATGCACCGGACGTTCCAATATTATTTCAAATAATATTACTTTTAAAAATAGTGATTCCTTGCGTTCTTTCCTCCAATTTTTATTTATATATAGAATTTACTCTGTTGTGAATACGTTTCGATGCCTTTGTAGATCATGGATGCACATTTTTGTTGTTGTTGTTGTGTTGAATGCTTTATACCATGAATTTCTTAAGATTATATGTGAAAATGCAGTATTTTTTTTAATATTTAATTAAGATCATTATAAACTACATAATTTAGTTTTAAAAAAGTAATCATGAAAATTTCCCGGCAATTTTAAAATTATAATATATGAACATAACATAAAATCTTTAAAAATAATGTGAATTGTTTAATAGAGTGCATAAAAGTGCAAGATTATTCACTATAGAACGGTTTGAAATTTTTAAAGTAAACTAAATTTTAATTGAGTTATTTTTTGATTTAATTATGTACACAAAACTATTGTTTTTATACGTAAAGGATCATAATTTTTATAATCTACACAGTTACGTCTCTTTTCGTACTGTTTATTTTAATGCGGTTATAAAGTCCTCGTTTAATCCTGTTTCAAACAGTGCGAAACCAATTACTCGCACTATACGAAATATTCTTAATTAATTATAAAAAGCATAACAATGTATACAAAATTAATTTACATAAAAATTCTTTGTCGTCAATAAATTTATTTAAAAAATGTAAAACAAATTATGTATAAAGCAAACTTTTCACAAATGCCTAATTAAATCACTGCAATACTTTTCCTTTTCTTGTGTATAAAGTTAATATTGAATTTCTTCTCATCTTCCAGATCTGTTCCATTGATATAGTTGTGAATGAAATTTTATTATTATAAACTTATTTCGGATAAGAAGAGTAAATAAGTTGTTTAATGTATAAAGTTAAATTGCAATCTATTTAAATGCATTGAATAAATATAATAAAAAAAAAAGCGGAGCACAGAAATATCAGAATTGCGTATAAATATGAAGTAGGAAGTATAAAAATAAAACTTTTTTATTTGTTTCGAGTCGGTTTTAAAGTTGGCCTCATTGATATCATTTTTATTCACACACTTCAATGTCTTTCAAGCAATAAGTAAGCATTTGTTATGTTTATTTTATTTATGAAAAATGTCTGAAAAATTACTGTACAAGCATACCTCGATTTCGTTAATTGAAATTTCGTTTTCAGAGGTAACATTTCCAAAATGATAGATAAAATAGAATAAAGAAAAGTATTATAAAATAACCAGTCAACTTTACAAGGTTTTCTAAATCTTCCACTAAAGAAGCATCACCTTCTGCATTCAGTAAAAACCGTGGCTCCTAAGCCGCAAGCGTTTCTTTTGACGATAAATGGTGGCTCCCAAATACGACTTTGTTTAGTCTAGTGTGGCTCTGATAGATAGTAAACATTTCCTTAGCAAAAACTGCGGATCCCTAGACTCTTTTTAATAGGAAACGTCTTAAAAATGGCTCTTTGCTCCAAAAATTGTCAAAGTCTGACTATATTTTACGGAAAACTCCATTTATGCATTTCTTAGTGACATCTATCAATGTTTTCGGACAATTACGGACTTCGTTATCAAAGAAAACGTTAATCAATGTATTGATTTGTACAAAAAAAGTTTTCTTTAAATAATATGTACGTAATTTCAGAAAGAAAAAATAGAAGAAAATTGTAGTATAATAAATTTTATTTATTATTATTAAAAAGAAAGCTAATGTAATTATTGTAAAAACAAATATATTTATGAAAAATTCATGCAGGAAGAAATATTTTCTGATAAATTCAATCACGTCGGTGAAATGCACGAGTGTGTATAAAATCAGCTTTAAATTGGCGAAACCGGAGGTTGTCGTCGTAGGTGGCGACGGGATTAGTCTCCAGTGAGCATACAAATTGAGCTGTTGCAATGCGAAATTGGACAAAACGAAGCAAACAAAAACGCATCGAAAATACGTTTATATATATATTTCCTTTTTCTTTCTCATTTATTTGTTGTTTTATTATTTTTTTTTTGCGAATTTCAAGATTTCGGAAACAAATTCGTTTCCATAATTCATGCAAAAGGCCTCATTTATTTTCATGGTTTATGCACACACATCTCCGCTTCGCGAGGCGTCATAATGCATGCAGTATGTATTCAGTGAACATTCGAGCACCACGTCATCCCCTTACAGATGATGGACAGACGTCTGTATAATACAATTATTATATGAAATTCTATAGCAAATTCGGGATTTTGTGTGCAGTTTCTATATAATAAATGGTTATCATCAATGATGTTCTTTGTATGCATTGTGTTTAATTGTTACTGTTTTACTGGAAATTGTGAAGAATCATCAATCAAGAGTTTTATTATACAATTATCAAAAGATTTATTGTTAAAAGTCTTATTGTTAGTACTTATTAATGTCAAAACTTAATTATGAATAATTTAAAATCAAATTTTATACTAAACTTCTATTTTTCAATATCTATCATTTTACTTAACAAACTAATGAGAAAATAATAAAATAGAATTTATTTAACATTTATTCTTATAATACATTCAAATAAATTAGTGAAAAAACTATAAAATATTTCTTTTATTATTATTTTACCAGTTTAAGATTTAATTTAGTATACTTTTATTGTAGTAATATAATAAAAACTATGCATTGGCTAATTAAAACTAACATGTACTTACTGATACTTAATGAGGTTATGTTATTTAGATAAGACTATTGTGGTCTAAATCAGCTCTTCTTGACCATTTTTCCACGCGACCTAAGTCTGTCGTCTGTAGTTGTCGCAGTATATTATTGTTTATATTCAGGTCCATCTTCTCCATTAGATACAAAGTCTATGACCCTCCATCCAATCCTATACTTAACTGGTGCTTAGAGATTACAAGAACCTTAATGCGGCCCTGTTTATAACATACATTTTTTGACGATTTGACGTAAGATGACAGCTGTCATTATACGTTTAACACGACCCAAATATTGCGTCGCGACTCTTAGGTTGAGAACCGCTGCTCTAAATTATATTACATGTACTTTCACAGTAAGATTTTTACTTGTAGTTGTAGCTTTGTTCTCATTCTTACGTCAACATGAAAAACATATATGTTAACAAGAATACATATTATGTTGTTAAAAACCTATCACCCGCTCCTCAACTTGAACTGATGTACATAACTGTCAATTTTGCTTTGACGTAAAGTAATAGCTGTCATTTTGCAACTCATTAAATACTTAACACAACCCAACGTTCGGTCACGGCTCTTATGTTGAGAAACGCTGGTCCAAATTACGTTACATACATAGTAAAAATTTCACTTGTAGTTGTGGCCTTGTTCTCATTCTTAAAGTAAGTGTACATTTTAACAGTATATGTATATAATAGTTTTGTGCCCTAGTCTTACTTCAATTTAATGTTTGCAAACAACTTCAACTACCATAATAATGGCCTAACTTTGACAATATAATTCTGCTCCAAGCATAAGGTCAAGAAGATACAATAACAATTTTTATAGAATACATTACTTTCTTCATAGTTTACATTTCAATATTTATAATGAATTTTATACAAGATTCAATTGATAATAGAATAAACAATACAATTTACCTGTTTATTTATTATTTATTGAATTAAATTTAACATTTTCTATGTTTATAATTACCGTTTATATAGTATATATGATAAATAATCGTAAAGACTTAAATCAATTTTTCAACATATATAGCGAATTTTATTTAAGTTCCAATTGAGAAAGAAATAAGGAAAATGTAGTTTCTGTTAATCATTTATTAAGATATATAAGATATAATCATTGAGAATTTATTACATTTAATTTCTCAATTAGGATCTCCCTAATCGCTTTTAAATTAGTGTTAATGATGTCTACATTTAATTTCAAATAAGCCTAACATTTTTATATGTGTTTCTTTTATAAGCATTCTGTGGAGTTTGGTCGCTGGATCAATCTCTAGTATATACTTTAATTTTTTTCTTTTCAATTAATGCAAAACTAGAGCTTATTATCTGTTTTTCTTTGTAGATAGATTGCTTTATAAAAAATAATCTAAATTTTAATAGAGGGCGACTAATAACCGAATGGTTAAGTCGATCGAACCGGCGCCGGTGTTTGCAGCAATAGGGCCATCATTCATCACAGATGGACAGTCAAATGAATGAGGTTCAGCCAAGTCGATGGACAATGACAGTGTTAAGGATAGCAGCAGATTCACAGTCAAAGCAAATAGTGGAATCGTATTGCATTAATATACTACTGAAGTTAACCTATAACCAATATATTTGCTTGTTACATCTTATATAAGATTTATCTAACTAAGAAAAACGTCCAATCATTTAAGTTAATACTAAATATTTGATAATTTGATTGAAATCAGGATTCTTCCAGCAATACTTGAATCCGGAAACAATGCAAACTGGAACCGATTACACGGACTATGCGAGGTAATGCTATATTTACTTCAATAAAGGATTTATTATATAGTCAATGCAACATAAACTTATTTATTACATAAATTTATTCGAGTAAAAATAAGTTTTTTTTTTAATATTTCGCTGATTTAATTATAAAAAAAATTAACATTAATATATAATTTATTGCATTATTCATGTATTGAAGTGTTAATAAATTGTTTACATAAGGAAAACCCATCCGTTTCTTCATGTAAATTAAATTAAAATTTCGAAATGGTTTAGCAATCAACATTGTTATTTATTATTATTATTAATCACGTCATTTCATTTATGAAGCAATAAGGAAGTTTATGTATTAAAAATATATGTGTAGAAATTATTGAGGATTGTTTGCGGTTACAATCTAATATGCATTGAATGCGAAGATCACGAAGAATTCAAAAGGGATAACATATTTATATATGAATGCCTTCGAGAATGATATTTTTCTGTAACAACATACTTGATCGATTACAAATTGGCCAACAGTGGACGCCCTCCGTGAACGTAAACGTTTATATAACATAGTAGATACGTTCGACACACCAGCGTTGCGTGAAGCCATAAATGGATTGAAAATATGATATCCAGCCACATATATTTGTCTATAAGTTATAATGCAAATTCTGATCATTTTTTCTCTTTCACTTTCAAACTAATTGATATCTTTTTATAAACAAATAAAGTACATAAAGTAATAATATTTTCGTTAATCAATTTATTAAATCGTTGTTAACATATTTAATATTCAGTCAGATTTCGACATACGACGTAAAAATACTTCGGATGTTGAATTTTCTAACAAGTAAAAGTTATACAGCAATACCGCGTACAGTCCGCCAATATTCCGCACAGTTTGAAACTGGACAAACCGAGAACTTGAAAACCGTATAAAAGGAGACTTGATTATACGAAGGAATTAGTTTTGTATAAACCGGACTGATCGAAGCCGTACTGTGCCAGGTTTTGCTGTATTTTCTTGCATATGTCGTTTACATAATATTTTTTTATTTTTTTTTGCTATTGTAATATGTGAATAGAAAGAACAATAGGTGAGGATTTCTCTTCTCATCGTCACTCGTTATGCGAAATGCTCGTTAAGCGAGGTTCCACTGTATTCTAATATTTCCATGCACTGTTTCATACTTATACAGAATTAATTGTAATTAATCCAATTTGATTATTTTAGAAAGAAAAAGATATGTGTTATGTTTCATGAATGGGTAAAAAAAAAGAAAAAAAAATCTGTGTAATTGATTATGTTAAAACATTGAAATTTGTTTTTACCATTGTTCTAAAATATGCGACGGGCGAGATGAAACATGTAGGCGGGCCATACTTTTCCCATCACTGTTTTAGAGTATTTCTTGTCTTCTTATATTATTTACTGGACATTTAAATTCTTATAGAGATGTATATTTTGTGAAATGATTATAATTAACATAAAACTGAGAAATAATAAGTTTTATTAAATTAACTCACTAATACTTCGTACTGTATATGTATAATTATATATAAGTGAAGTGAGTTATTATATAAAAATAAAATAAGATTATTTAAACTATAGAGATAGTAATTGCTATACTTAAGACTTATTTAGTTGTAATAAAATAAACTTTACAAAAATACCTCGCACAGTGCGGGTAATAAGTAGCGCAAATATCCCGGACTGTTTGAAACTAAACAAATCGAGATACTATAAACAGCAATACCTCGTATAGTGTGATCTCAATCAGTCCGCATTCAATATAGTCCGGTTTGAAAATTTCAAAACTTATCTAAAAATAAATTCTAAAAAGAGTCGTAATTATTTTATTTAGTTCCCCGATAAGTCCGGTTTCAAATAGTACGGGATATCGTCGGAACTTGTAGCTCTATGCTTGTACACTGTACACTTATAAAAGTTATTTCTAATTAAATCACTTAAAATGTATTTTTTGGAAATATTGTATGGACATATTTTCTACAGTAATAATAATAATAATTAAATGTGACTGTAATTACATTGAATCTGGAGAATTGTTAAGAATTATAAGAGAAAATCTAAGGGATTTCATTCATTGTAGGCCAAGGAAGCAACTCCATTTCCTTCGTCTATATATATATATTCCTTGCTTAATTCACGTAGCGTACACAATTCTTATTCATGCTGCAATTCCCCTTCGAGATTTATGCTGTATTACATTCATTCGAGCAAATAGAAATTGAATATTTATTATGCGTATTCACCGTTTACAAATTTAGTTCATATGATGTTATGTCATTACGTTAATTGATTAATGTATTTCATTAGGAAATATAATACAACTATTCCAATTTTGAAAACCATATAAATTTTTATTCATTCTTTATCAAATATTATTTTCTTAACATTTTTTGAAATTTAAAAAATATTTCGTCTAAAATAAAAATAAATTCTAAAAAAATAGTCAAGTCGTTTTTGTGCTGTTTAATGTAAGTATTTAATTCCTCGATTAGTCCTGTTTTGAAAAGCGGAATTGATTATCCGCACTATGTGAGGTATTCCTGTTAATTAATTTAAAATGTTATATAAATCGTGATTCATTAACACATATAATTTTGTATACAGTTTTTTTTAATAAAAATTAACAGGAAAATTACAAACTTTTGTGAAAAATAGACACAATAAAAAAAATATTTCACAAAATTATAATAGTTTAATTATAATTAATTCTTGATAATAATGACTTGGAACTAATGTACTTAAGTAAATAAGTTTTCTTTTTGCTACAAAATTATTTTATCTAAAGTTATATTGCATCAAATTAATTATTTCATTCGATTCAATTATTTTTAATAGATTTCAATTTACGTGTTTTATTATGAAAGCGAAATAATTAATACTTTATAGAGAAAATTAATAAAATCAAACATTGACAGACAATGAAATAAATCATGTCAAATATTCACACGCAC
The DNA here is from genome assembly GCF_001412225.1 of Nicrophorus vespilloides. Lineage (NCBI taxonomy): Eukaryota > Metazoa > Arthropoda > Insecta > Coleoptera > Silphidae > Nicrophorus > Nicrophorus vespilloides. Next base: position 47,744 of record NW_017097256.1, read on the forward strand.
ACGAATATTGAATCCAATCAGTCTCTGTCACTCATCCAATTATTATTTGATGTATATTTTAGTAATTATTAAAACATATCTTTTATTTATTTTATTATTATTATTTATAAAAGAAACTATATTTCGTGGTTATAGCCATATCTGATATTAAATTTATTTTAGCTAAATGATAATGACGAAGTCTAATTTAACTACTGTTCGTGGCCCAAACAAAACTCGAGGGTCCCAAAAATCCTCGTGGGTCCTAGGTACTATGCCTAGTGTGCCTAATGGATAAGACAGCCGTGGACACTATGCCTAAAGTGCCTAATGAATAATACTGACTATAAGATCAAAATGTTAACGTAACCTTGGTTACGGCATTAGGTTCTCTTAACAATAAAAACATGTGTATCGGGTTGTACATAATTTTACTATTAAGAAAAAATAATGTATCTGAGGACTTGTTATTTCTAAAGTTTCAATTATTAATCATTGTTCTTGATATTTATCATATAGGCCAGAGTTTCTCAATAAATACATCACTCTATGGACTCAATATTCTTCTTCCAGCATCTAACTTAATTTATTCTGCGACTTTGGGAAATCTCGTCAACCACTGTTTTCTTTTTATTATACTTACATGTTTAACTTTAACTAATTATTTACTTCTTGTAGCATATTTTACAGGAGAGAAGAGTAAAAGCAATTAATTGGGTTGTCCAAAATGACAGCTGTCAGCCTATGTCAATGCGAGGAACTCGTGAAATACTTTTAGCAAGTGGGTCGCGAAATGACAGCTGTCACCTTGTGTCAAGCGAGGAAGAGGTGAAATTGGGTCGCAGTACAACTGCAAACAAATAAGTTGAGTTTCGCGGAACAAAGGTTGAGAAACACTGGTATTATACTACATATGAAGCAATAGCATTATTCAAACGGTGTCAGACAACCTTCACATTAGACGGTAAGTATAATTTAATTTTTTTTTGCAACACACATCGAGAATGTTTCAATTTTATATATATTCCAAGTTTTTCCATCTTTTCTTATAGTCTTTGGCATCATGCAAAAAGCCTTTTACGTGCACGCACGCCTTATACGAGGCTTACTTATAGTGTATACTCCCTCTTTTAATAAACTGAAATACACAACTTTTGAATGTTTCAACGTTTCACGGTTCATTTTCATCCTAATTATCAGTATCTTAACAACTTCATATTTTATTTTACGTAAGATCATTTAGTACATACTAAAATAAAACTGTAAATAAATTATAACTATTAGTATTTTGAATAATTCTGCTCCAAATCACAAATCCAAATTATCAACATTTTTTCCCCTTTTAAATAGATATCAGTTTCAAATGTCTTATTAATAATGAAAACCTTACACATTTTGTTATAATTTTAATAAATAACATATAATATAAATTATTTCGTGTTCATTTTGAATGCTGAAATTACTAATTAAATAAGAAGTTGATATCATTAAAACCGCAAAACAAATAAACAGCACAAAAAGATAATGAATCCGCACTATGCGAGATATTGTTGTACATGCGAAAGAACAGGAAATATTTTAATTGGTGCAATTAAATGTATAATTTTCTTCATTCGTTATTATATTATGTATTAACATTCAGTTAAAAAATATGCTAGAATTTAAAATTGATTTAATATTATTATTATAAATGGAATTATTACGAATTAATTCTGTAATTAATAATTATTTCATTAATTAATGGCGACGATAAATTATTTTTAGAAAGAAAAAATGTTCATTTATTAATTAACATTCATTAAAAATAAACAAATTTAAATTAAATGAATATAATTTTATTGTAGTTAAATATATTATAATATAGAATTTGTCCATTAATCTAACATATTTTAAATTTATATAAACAAATATGTATAAAAAAAACATATCTTTTTAATATATAAATTAAAATATTGCCAGATTCAATGAATCATGTACTTTTCTTACATTTTTCTTTAACAATTGTATAATTTTTGCGATATACATTGCAATTATGTATTAAAAATTGCAATTTGCTTATAATTGAACTATTTGATATTGAAATAGACAAATAAATTACAACACAAGTTACTCATTAATCTAATTTGGTTGTGATTTTAATGAAATTTTGTTATGTTTAATAAAATATTTTTCTTTTTCTAAAAACAAGCAATTAGTAATTGTTATTAGTGCCGGTGATTATGAAAGTCTAAGTTATTTCACGTTGTATTTCTTTACATTGTCATAATCTGAAGAAATATTTGCAAAATTGAAGATTAAGTTTATTCGCCACTAAACACTTTACACTATCGAGAATTTGTGGTATCTGGTCATTCATTTTTGCCGAACGATCATGATTTTGTATTCGTGATCATTGAGTATTATTATGAACCAATAAAAATAATCCAAAGATTTTATTTTAACAAATCAACTGCAAGAAGCAACAACAACAAAAGTAAAAGATTCTGAGAGAGAGTCTGTCTCTTGGTTGAAAATTCAATAGATGAAGTTTTAAAAATGCTCCATATTACATGTTGTACAAATCCCTTTTAAACGATGATACCGAATTTCATTTTTTACATCATTAGACTAACTGGAAAAAGCAACAACAAGAAATGTAAAAGATGCTGAGTATCTGTCTCTTAGTTGAAAATTCTATAGATGAAGTTTTAAAAAATGCTCCATATTAGATGTTGTACATATCCTCTTTAAATGATGATACCAAATTTTATGTTTTATATTATTAGACTAACTGGAAAAAGCAACAACAAGAAAACTAAAAGATACTGAAGGAGTGTCTGTCTCCCGGTTGAAAATTCATTAGATGTTGTATAAAATTCGATTAGATGATGATATCAAATTTCATGTTTTACATCATTAGACTAACTGGAAGAAGGAACAACAAGAAAAATAGAAGATACTGAAGAAGTTGAAAATTTAATACATGAAATTTTTCAAAAATGCTACATTTTAGATGTCCTACAAATTCCCTTTAGACGATGATACCGAATTTGATGTTTTACATCATTAGACTAACTGGAAGAAGCAACAACAACAAAAGTAAAAGATACTGAGTATCTGCCTCTTAGTTGAAAATTCTATAGATGAAGTTTTAAAAATGCTCCATATTAGATTTTGTACAAATCCCGTTTAGATGATGATACCAAATTTCATGTTTTATATTTCTTGGTTGAAAATTCTATAGATGAAGTTTTTAAAAAAATGCTGCATATTAAATGTTGTACAAATCCTCTTTAAATGATGATAACGAATTTCAAGTTTTTGTATTATTAGACTAACTGAAAGAAGCAACCACAAGAAAAGTAGAAGATACTGAAGCAGTTCAAAATTCAATAGAAGAAGTTTTGAAAAAATGCTACATATTAGATGTTGTACAAATCCCCATTTGATGATAATACGGAATTTCATGTTTTACATCATAAGACTAAAAACACAAGAAAAATATAAAGATGTTATAGATTTACTGCATCCCGCCAATTTACCAGAAATATTTTAAATCACTTAAAATATACAAAACATTCAAAACTTTTGTTTATAACTTTGTATTGTTAATAAAATTGATTATTGTTATTATTACAAGTCATCTTTTAATTTTGAAAATGATCAAATTCACTTCAAGCTTGAAAAAATCATATCTTCTTATAAACTATAAACAAAATTTAACAATCATAAAAAAATGTTTACACAAGTGTAAATATTTTATTATATAGTATAAAAATATTTTTTTAATTTGTTAAATATCTCGAAACAAGAATATATGACGATATTCATAATCACATAATTACTCTGAATTGCAATTTGATTATAATTGCAACTAATTAATGTTAAATTGTAATACACAAATAAATTACAACATAAACCGTTAATTAAACTAGCATATGTTGAATTTAATGGAATTATAATCTGCTTGACATTTCCGACAAGAGAAGATAGAACGTCTCCGGAGACCTAAGATCCAATATCGTTCAATATCTTAAAAGTGGTTAATTAACTTCTTCCAACACTTTCAAAAGTTTTGAACTAGTGCGAGATTTGAATTAACAACAAAAAAAATGTTACGTTTTGATTTGTGAGAAGGAAAAAAAAAACTGAAAAGTTTCTTTATTTATTTATTTTTAACATCAAACCGCGAATAAGAAATCAATACCAAAAAGAAAATAAGGAAGGAAAGAGAAGAGAAGAGAAAAAGCAAGCCCTCCGGCGTTACACAATATTTATCTCGCATATTTTTCTACGCGAGAAGTGGACGAGTTTCGTTCGTTCGCGCAATAAAAATGCAAAAGGTTTTCTCCCAAAGCTGCTTAAATTTATCACCGTTTGATGATTTGGTGTCCATAGGGGAAATGCGAAAGAGTTTCGATGCGAATTCCAATGCACTTTTTATTTTAAATATTATTTGCATCATAACATCATTAATTAAGTCAAAAAAAAGAGCATAAATTAAGTTTAGAATAATTAAAAATCCTTATATTTGTTGAGATAATATTTTTTTTTTTCGAAAATGAATTCAAATTCGGTTTTCTGTATTTTGCTTACCCGAATTTCCTTTTTTTGTTTGTTATGCGGTAAACTTCTGGTGGATAAACAAATAAACTTCACTTGAGTTTAACAACTGTAGAGAAGGATTTTCGTACCAGGATGGAAAATCCGGTTCGCAAAGGAGGAAACTTTTTTTTTGCGCGTGACGCCGGGAACGCGGAACACACGATCAGATCATCCTCGCAAACTCGACGCTCTAGACTGGCGAGGCGTCGCGACGCATCCAACGCTCGCACACACAGCATCCCCCACTTCTTCTTCGCTCATACATACATTTTCTCCATTTTCGTTGGGTTCGGATTATATTTTTCTGTCGAAGGTTATCTCATTATCCTTTCCACCAACTTATATTTTCCTGACACACACACACATAGAAAAACTCGTAAATATTTTCCTCAGATGCACCTTGCGAAATCCTGCATAAATATATATTTAGGGAATAAACATACTTTAACTTCTGTTATGTAAACAATGAAAAATTACCTTGTAACACATTCAGCGCTCGGATTTCGGATAAATTATTCGATTTTCTTTTATACCCGCATTTCTCCACGCCCAAAAACACATTTAAGATAGGGTGAATACATTTAAACGAAATTTTGTATAATTTTAATTGTTTATCATATTTTGTTGTTATAATTTTAAAAAAACGTTAAAAAAAACTTGGTTTTCAGATAAAATATTTTTTTTACCCGTATTTCTGCCCACCCGGACACATTTTAAACTTAGGGTGAATATATTTAAACGTAATTTTATATAATTTTAACGGTTCCTTATATTTTGTTGTTATGAAAACGTAATGTTGATTTTGCTTGGGGAAAAATCGGATTTCGCATAAATTAATCGATTTTTTACCCGCATTTCTGCTATATTTTCTATATTTTTATCAATTAAAATACGTAATGTTGGTTTATGAAAAATCTTGGATTTCGGACAATTTCATTAATTTTTACCAGTATTTCTGCTGACATGAAGATATTTTAAGTATAAGGTAAACACTTTTAAACGCAATTTTCTATAATTTTAATGCTTTATCATTTATCTTATTTATCATAACTTAGTTTTCTGATAAATTAATCGATTTTTTACCCGCATTTCCGTATAACCAAAGACATTTTAAGCAAAATTTTGTACAATTTTTCAGTTTATCATATTATGTCGTTTAAATTTTAACTAAAAGACGTAACATTGATTTGTGAAAATATCACATAACTTAATCAACATTTTACATATGTTTTTCGTAATGTTTACTCTTGTTAAAAAATACTCAAATTTCGGATAAATTAGTTAGTTTTTTACTTGCATTTCTACACACCCAAGCAATATTAACAAAATTTTCTATAATTTTAACAGTTTATTATATTATGTGAAAAATGCGGATTTCGGAAAATTTAATACATTTTCCACTTGTATTTCCGCAGAACCAAAGACATTTTATGCACAGGATGAATGCGTTTAAGCAAAATTTTCTATAATTTTAACGATTTATCATCTTATTTTCTTCGAAGTTTAAATAAAAAACGTAACGTTGAGTCATACTAGCTTCAACGAATTTTAAATTAAAAGCGTAATGTTGATTTATGAAAAAAAACTCGGATCTTGACTCGAAGACATTTTAAGGGTAAATACATTTAAACGAAATTTTATATAATTTTAACGGTTTGTCATCTTATTTTCTTGGAAGTTTCATATTACGTTGTACGAATTTTAAATAAAAAGTGTAATGTTGATTTATCTAAAAAAAATCAAATTACCGCTGACTCGAAGACATTTTAAGCATTGGATGAATACATACATTTAAGTTAAATTTTTTATAATTTTAACGGTTTATCACGAAGATAAAAAATCTTCGAAGTAAAAAAAAAGACGTAAAGTTACGACATTTTATGCGTAAGGTGAATACATTTTTAAAAGAAATCGTAACGTTGATTCCTGAAAACACTTTTCAGAAAAAAACATCGATTTTACCCCCATTTTTGGATTCTCAAAAAAAAAATAAGCATAGAGAGAATACATTTTAGAGATTTTTTTTTTATAATTTTAATGATTTATCTTATTATGTTGTTCGAATTTTGTCAATAAACGAAACGTTGATTCGTGAAAGAATTTCGGATAATTCAATCAATGTTTCACACGCAAAAGACCACCAAAAGACATTTTCAGCACATAACATTGATTCATGAAAACATCATCAATATTTTACTAATATTTCTCCACACCCGAAGACATTTTAAGCATGTGTTGAATACATTTAAGCAAAATTTTGTACAATTTTAACGGTTTATCACATTATGTAGTTAAATAAGTAGAGTCGCGCCTGGGATCAAGTTTTGCTAACTAAATGGACAAAAAGCCGTTAATGGAATACGGCTTCTCGAACTGAATCTAAAATGTTACAATTTATGTACATTAAATTACGCTCTTGCAATCTTAGCAATTACTTTCTTCAATTTTCCTCACGTCCAACAATTAGTAACAATAAAATTGCGTAATTTTTTGAAATTGTCAGACTTCTTTGTGGCCAACGAAACAAATTGGTAATAAATAAAGTAAATTAAATACTCGCTCATTATATTAATACAACAAATAAATAAATAAATAAAAAAGCAATCATAATTAACTTTTAGAAAAAAATTATTAACTTACAAAATCAAGACAATTGTTTTATAACTACTGAACTAATAATAATAAACTATATAAAATAGAAAACAAATGTAGTTTAACTCATTTCATTCACATAGATCAATAATAATTTCTTAATTTATAATAATATAATTCAAAAATTGTAGAACAAAACGTATTTAACGTTTTCAATTATTTATACTAATAAGTAATAACATTAAAGAATTTTGTTTGTTTAAATATTATATACTGTTTCTTAAGAAATTAAGTATTAAAGGAAGTTAGTTTAATATAAAAAGATAATAAAAAAGTATAGCTAAAACATTAACGTTAATTAAATTACAAAATTTTTAAAAAATTATTATAATAATTTATTGTTTTCATAAATATATTCGCTGTGTAACTCATTTTTATTGTTATTTTTATTTTTCCATAAATCTGAGTATACATGTTACATATACAAATCTTTTAATTTTAATTAATACTTGGTCATAATTTATGAAATATTAAAATAATAATTTTTTTTTCAAACTAACGAGATGATAATAAAAGTATGTATAATTATTTCTATTGTATCATGTTTAAATAGCCTACTTTATTCGTTTTTATGTTGTATCGTACATTTTTACGATCATGCAAACTGTGCATTCGGGTTTATACAGGATTACGAGAATATATAAAAAAAATATACTTATAATCATTTCCATTCTAATAAAATGCTATTAAAGTTTACATGTTCCAAAATGCAATGCAGTATGAAAATATATTACAGTCTTGTACCTCGTTTAACGAATTCCAAAACTTCATTTTTTGATATAAACATATTGGGTGAAATAAAAAGTTTTGAGCGTTTTTAGTTATCATCTCACGATGCATACGTTGCATCTTGTCATTCTATACTGCGACTTAAAGGCGACATAACGCTTTAAAGAAGTTCTTTGACAGTTTTGTGTTTAGTGAATCCAGTTGTGTGTTAGAGCATTCCAAAATGGATGTAAAAAAAAAGAGAAATACATTCATCTATACCACTACGACCAAGGGAAAAAGCGGAGCAGGCGGCCAAAAAATGTGTTGTTTATGGACCTAATACAGTATCGAACAGCAATGCGTTGGTTCCAACGCTTCCGTTCTGGTAATATGGACATCAAAGATGAGACACGTTCTGGTTGGCCAATCGTCAAAAATGTTGATAAAATCATAGAAATCGAGTCGAGTCGCACTGTCATGCGAGCACTTATTTCATTGCCCAGGAACTAAAGATTAGCCAGAAAACCGGTTAGAACCATTTGCATAAGACTGGTCTCAAGAAGAAGCTCCATGTATGGGACAAAACGCTCAGAAGTTTTTACTTCATCCAATATTATGACTCGGATGGTTTATCAAAAAATGAAAAACTGTCAAATAACCAGTCTAAAGTTGATTACTTGTGTTTTTTTCTCTTTGATAGCTTAACAACAATACTTTTTCTTAAATCAGGATTATTTAAACAGCTTTTTAAATGATTTCGTCAGGAATATTTTTATTTTGGTCTTCATTTTCTTTGACTTTGTTGCTAACACGGATGAAAAGCCATCATATTCCGAATTCAATAAATTTCTAACATCCACTTCTTTGAAATTTTCGAAACCTATTGATTTCTTAGTTGTTACTTTCTTCTACTTCTAGTACAACTTTTGGCCAATTTTCGTTGGCTTTAAATTGGAATATTTGTATGTTAAATTGGTTTTGAAATTGCGAACTTTGTTATATCTAAACAGAAGTAACGTAAACTGAGGTATAACTGTATATATCGATAAGCAAATTTGATTGAAAAGCATTGGAAAATTAAACTAAGAGACTCGCTTCAAACGATTTAGTGGTTCGTGAATTTTCGCTATTAGTTGCTTTTAGAAGGAGAAACTCATTTAATTGCGGACAAAGTCTCCTCATCTGCATGTTACACGCTATTATTCTATTACATTTAGTGACCGAATAACGTATGCACGATGCAATGGAAAGCGATCCGCAGTAGACTAATCGAGAAAAAATATTAAAAAAAAATGATGATATAACTTTTTAATAACTTTCTGTTTATCTTCGCTGTATGGGAAGAAAAACGAAGGGACGCTGGGGAAAGGTACTCCATAATTCATAGATCTTTCGTGTGGCGTCAACGACACGAAACCAATGCACGATCCCCCCGGATCGCATAGAAAAATATATTTTCAGCACCGAAAAAAAAAATAAATACGTATATATATATGAATGAAGAGAAAAGTTATTGCGCGGGCTTATACATCTGTATAGCAGTAACTTGAACTTGCTTCAACTTTGTTATTTATATGTTAAAAAAAAGGTAACATGAATTATTTATGTCTTTCATCCGAAAAAATTCTATTGATACGGAAAATTGAATTGTTTCGCAAGCGGAAACATTAATTTCCCGCCGAGAAAGGAAAGTTTTATTAAGCTCTTTCCGGAAACGCCGGAAGTGTCTTCGTACCATTACCGAATATACTGTACGTACTAATTCACTGCTTAAATGAGCCAAAATTGTAAATGGCCACAATTCTAACACTAATATAAATTTTAAAAAAATTTTTTTATTTATCAAAACATGAAAGGGAAACTGTAATTTTTGATTGAAAACTTACTAATAGACAACTTTGGTAAAGCATAGAATTTTAATTTTTTTTTAACTAATTCAACTTTTGAACTTTCTTGAAGCAACGAAGAAATCAATGTATAATTCTTTTAATGACTGTAGAATGAATTATCTGCGATTAACGTTGCACGATACGGCAAAGAATGTAGGCATCTCAAATTACATTAGACGTTGTATTAACATCTACATTTTAATAGGATACCAATCCCAAACTATATTTTTCCCAATTTGAAAATAGCTGCACTAATGTGTCAAAAATCAAGCAAATGCTGAGTCTAAAAAGAAGTAACAAGTTCCTAAAAAGATTCAGCCTATCAAAAGAATAGGGCAGAGTTATGCAGAGTAATAGTTGTGAAGTCAAAATTGAAAGCAGAAAACCAAAGACACTACATTTTTTCCATGGCAATATAAAAAAGCTGCTGTAATATCTTTATTTATTCGATAGAATACTGAAGTCTGAAGTCGTCAATGATGTAATTGGAAATCCTGAGATATTGGAGAATATCAAAGTATTAAGAGTGTATTAAAAGGTTAATATTAAGAGTTAACTCGGTTTTGAAAAATTGAATATTTTTCACTAGTTTTACTTTTATGTGGTATTTTCTTTATTCGTGAAAGTGTAAACTTATATAATATAGTACATATATATTTCTTCTACGTTATATTTCTCCCTTTCATGTTATAGTGGAGAAGATTTGCTAATTAGTTCAGATGATGAAGTTATATAAATTAATATTTTTGTAGAAATATTTTTGATATTCTGTTATGTGCAATGAAAATAATTGGTTAAAGTTAACCATTTCATAAACATTGTAGGAAGTAAAAATTTGAAAGAGTCTTATATGAATTTTTTAAGGTATATTTGAAACTGCATGTAATGATATTACGTAAAGTTACCATTTGGAAACAGTATACAATAGAGGCTTAAGATTTATCCTCATTTATAGTCTTATTTATTTAATTCTTAAAGAATGTCGTTTTAAATTAGTCGAAATATCACAACAAACGAAGTCTCATTCTCCTATTATCATATATTGGATAAAATATATGTTGGATAATACATTACTTGACTTGAATTGAATACAAAAAATGAATATCTAAAACCTTTGTTATTTCACTAAATGCAATTATCGATCGATTTATTTTAAACTTAGCTTTGACAATCGCGGTTGCTTATACAGTGGAATCGCGCTTAACGAGTGGATTATGCGCCTGTTGCATCATTTTCAAAACCATAGCAAAATCATGAAAAATCGAGACCAACTTATACTTTTTTTGCATTATCTTATTTTATATGGGGAAAACTGTTTCACTATACGATTAAAAATCCGGAATTTTTGGAACGGATTATGCTCTTTAAGCATATTGTCTTTGATTTCTCTTATTATTGGATAATAAAAAAAATAAATTGAAAAAATAAAGAGAATTAACTAAGACTTTAATTATTTTAATCATTACATTTTAATTTATTAGCAATAATGTACGTTGTCTGTTTCCATTGTATCACATATTAGATTAGTTTAATTGTAGTTTATTATATGTGATGATTTTCAGTTAATGAATATTACATTTAATAGGAAATGAAATAAATGCGGACACAGCGATTCTTGGAATAGCTGAATGTACGGTCGAATTGAAATGCGGTGCCAAGAGTTTGCGGAACTCGAGAAAAACGTTTGTCCAACAACATTCGTCCCATGTGCGGCCGGAATTCGTCGCAGGAATTTACGGTCGAGCGAAATAATACACTTTGAAAGTGTTTATTGGGTCCAACGATATCCTCGTTCTTTGCACTCTTCGAAACTATTGCATAAACTTCATGATTACAGAAAGAATACGTATTTAAAATACATTTCTTTTCAATTGAATAATAAGTATAAATCTTATAGTATTTAATAAGATTTATTTGAATACTTGAATTCAGATAATTAAATAAGACATAAACTTTTGATTACCAAACGATGTTTCATAATATTCAGTTTTCTAATTGAAAGAAATAATCATATGATTTATACTCAATGAGAAAAACCAATAAATAAATCAAACATTTGAAATTACCACAAAAAAACTGTATTTTAATATTTTTTTAAATCACCTTTTATCGAAGTCTATGGCAATAATAATAATACTCTAATTTGTATAGTAGATGAAAATTTGCGCCCCCGCCTTAATAAAACAATACTATTACTTGCACTCCTACGCCCCTTTTATTACGACGATGGATGGCAACTGAAAATGTTTAAAATAAAATAATAAATATTTTGTCTTTTGAATTTACAAAGCAACTTTACATATAAACGAAAAGAATGTAAGAAACGCAAAGATCGCATTACGATCCACTTAACCTTTAGAAAATAATAATACTAAATCGGATTAAACCCACATACCTTTTCATATAATTCAAAGTTTTCATATCCGTGCTCGAAGACATATAAGTTTATCGTGTATAAACTCAATTTTTTCTATTTAATCAGACCTTCTACAATATATTTTACTTAGTTTTAGTTACATTCAAATAAATAATTACTTATATATTGTATTGGCTCGTCTCGAAAGTTCGTGCCAATATTTCACATTAATTAAAAATAAAAATATATTTATACAGTGAAACCTCGCTTAACGAGCACCTTGCATGAGCATTTCGCTAAACGAGCAAAATTAATTGTGAAAAAAATGATTCGCATAACGAGTAACGATGAGAAGAGAAATTTTATGTGTATTTTTGAATATATTTCACTATACGAGTAAAAATCTGGAAATTTTGAAACGGATTAAACTCGTTAAGCCAGGTTCCACTTTATATACATTTTTAGTTATGTATACACCATTCTGATCTATACTACTTGGTTTCTCTTTCACGCAATATTTTTTCGTCAAAAAACTTTTGTATATTGACTAAAATTTAAACATTCTTACAGTTAATGGCATTTTGCAAAAGCCGGAATAAATTCGAAATATGCGCTGTCTGGTTAATGCTGCGGGTAGAGTATAAAAGTTTAACCCAACAAATGTTGTGGGGTAGTAAATAAAAACATAAGGGCTGGTATTGCAGATTTTTGTCCGTTAAATTGTCCGAAACTCATACATCGTAACAGTTTATGTAAGCTTCAAAAAATGCTCGTGGATGATATTAAAAATATCTTCAATATCCTTAGTAATTCACGTGTCTTGTTATTCTCTATCAATGGCTTGATTTCATCATTATTACTACCTTTAAGACAGAAATCACTAACTATAAACTTAGCTAATTAGTTTAGTACAACTCTTTCAGCTATAACAACTTTTCCATAAACAGCATATAACTTAGTTATTGATTTAGTGACACTTTTGGTAATAGAAAAGTATGAAACTCATCTCATCCGATCCAAATGTTTTGAATGTTTCCTTTCAGAATATGTACACAAGTCAATTGTTTTTAACAATTCTGATATATTTAGGCATTACCAACGGCAATTTGAGAAAATTTGCATGATTTTTCTGGTCAAACCATTATAACATGTATGCACACCAATTTTAACTTAACGCTTACTATTTTTTACTTTTAACTTTCAATATTCAATGGAATTACTAAATTTGATTGACATAACAGTCGCTATTTTGCCAGCTAACAATAGTTAAGCAACATGCGTACTAAAAGTACGTGGATGTGTAAAAATTATATTCATTGAGCAGTTTGCTCATATAAGTAAATTCATTTAGCAAGTCAATATTCTTATATAATCTCTACAAATCAAAAAATAATAGAAAACTATTATTTTATATTAGTTACTTTTAAAGTATTAATTTCAGAAAAACATTCCACTAATTAAACAACCTCTTTTAAATATAAATCATTATCTCTTGAAGTATTCTATTATAGACAACAACCAATTGTTTAAATGCATTCCATTTAAAAGATTCTCTTGTTTCTTCTATCTAGAAATAATTAAAATATTGAAGAACTTTTTATAACACAATAATTTTCATATGGTGTTAGAAACCGTTGACAATACTTTCACCTCCTAATTAAAATCAGAAGCATAACATTAAAGCAAACATCATCTACAAATTAACTGTAAAACAGATACACCATGTTCACAATTAACATCAAATTTAAAGTAGGTAGAACCATCAAGTTCATTTGATATCAAAACAAAATATGCAGCGCACGAAATTAATTGAAAGTGGGATAAAATGACGAAGCGATTAAAGCATTAAATCGAAGGCCGTTTTTGTCCCATGAAATATATCCGGCTTTCCTCTCTCAAACTAGATTATATTTAAAACCAAAGTAATTGATTTAGCCTGAAAATTGTATATTGATTAATCGAGGGGGCTTTGCGCGCGCCAAATTAATAAAATATCTTTCATTATTGAATAATCAGAGCCGTTAACGCATTATTTTCCGCTAACAACGCGATTTACAAACAGGCAATAAATAATATTTATGTAGCAATGTCTCCACACGAAATTCGAGCACGAAGTTTCGTTTTTAGATGAATCTTTTGCATTCAATATAGTCCATAAGCGAAACAGATTGATTTGGTATACATCAAACGGTATTGAGTATGGACATCAGTTAACTGGATAGTAATATAAAAAAATAGAAATATTTACCTTATTCGGTCTTTGTATTTGTTGTATTAAAATTATATATAAAAAAGGATAAAGGTACAATTATTTTGCGCTATTTATTGGTTGTTGTTTTTTTTATAAATTTAATATTAATATTCCAATACATAAAATAGCAATACGTAAAGGACAGAATGATGTGACATTAACGGTTGGATTTGGCAACACGTTCGAGTTCATCCTTCTTCTTGATGGCGTAAGAGTTGGAAGATCCCTATAGACAAAAGAAAATATATTAGATAATTGTATAGGTATAACTTATTTGATTCAACAATAATTTAAGTTATTGTAAAGTTGTAGCAATGTCTCCAAATCAAATTATCTATTGATAATTCAATAAGTATGAATACTTTGCATTTACTATCGTCCGAAAGCGAAACGGCCCAATTTGGTTATACGTTGGACAGCATTAGAATGGACAAGTATGTTGTTAATAAATATAGAAATAAATTACCTTAGCGGCATTGATAAGTTCATCAGCTAAGCACTCGGCAATAGTCTTGATGTTCCTGAAAGCGGCTTCACGGGCTCCAGTGCAGAGCAACCAGATGGCTTGGTTGACCCTCCTCAATGGGGACACATCAACAGCCTGCCTCCTCACGGTACCAGCCCTACCAATACGGGTAGAGTCTTCACGTGGACCAGAGTTGATGATGGCTGTAACCAAGATCTATAACAATATAATGAGTTAATGTGTTCTCATAAGTCTAAGAATCAACTAGCTGCAAGAGCCAATCAGTATTTTAATGGAAGTTTCTCAACAAGGTATTTGTTCAGAAGAGGTGTCAGAAATGTATTTTCCTAATCATCATTTGAAAGTAAATAAAAAGTAAGTTTGAAAAAGCAATCTCACCTGCAGTGGGTTTTCTCCAGTCAGAAGGTGGATGATTTCAAAGGCGTGCTTGACAATCCTCATGGCCATCAGTTTCTTGCCATTGTTACGTCCGTGCATCATCAATGAGTTGGTCAAACGTTCAACAATGGGGCACTGGGCCTTCCTGAATCTCTTGGCAGCATACCTTCCAGCAGAATGCGGCAAATATTTGGCATTCTTCTCTTTGACTGCAATGTAATCCTAAGAGAAAAGCAAACATTCAATAAATAAATTGTTCCAAACATAACCAAACTTATTGTTTAAGTCAGGGCAATATCAGCAATTTGATGTACAGTTTTTCAACAAATGATTTTTTCTGAAGAGGTGTCAGAAATATTAATATACACAATCATCATTTTAATATGAGAATAATGAGAGTTTGATGAATAATTATTAAACTTACTTGCAGGGACATGTCGTTGACTTGGACATCATCGCAGCTCCACCTGCCGAAGAGTTTGATTTCTGGAGTTTCAGCGATGGCTGGGGCTCCAGTCATGGGAGCATCTTCATAACTTTCTTCGAAATCCGCCATGTTTATAAACTCTACAACAGAAAAATAAGAATACATATATCAAATTCCAAAATAATCAAACATGTAAATGCAGCATGCATTAGTTGTAACTTCAGACTAGGTAAGTATCAACAATAAATGTATTCTGCCAAGAGGTGTCAGAAATATAAATTATCATCATGTTAAAATGAATGAAAAACAATTATAAAAACTTTTCTTGCAAACACCAACTTTTAACTTAGAGATCGAAGAGTGCTGGGCAATGTGAAAGCGTCCACCACACTATTGATATGTTGTTCAACTAAAACACGTGTCAACAAAAAACGAATTTCGTGAAAAATACGTAAATAAACTCGTCGTTGCTTTGTAAATCAGTTTTTGCAAGAATTTCTGTTTCTATAATGCAAAGATAAGATTAGTAATGCTCTAAAAGACTCACCTTATTTCACTAAAAACGATCACGTCTACCTAATAGCAGCGTGATCCGGAAAAGGCCATTTGCAAAGAGGAATGATGTTAGGCGGAAACATGACTACTAGCTCCCCCAGTGCTGCGCATAACGAATAAGATCATTCTACAGTGTTGCCTTTTCCAACAAATACTTAAAAATATGGATTAAACAATGTTAATTACAATAATTTATAATAAATAATTAAACAAACGTACTATAATTGAATAAATTTTAACAACATATTAGTTTTAACTTAATGTTTAAGTAAATATAATATATTACATTGTTGCCAATATATATGATACAAAGAGTAAAAATCTAATTTATTGAATATTTTATATAATTCTTATATTAAACTACATATACAAATTATTTATTCCTTCAGAAAATATAGTTTTGTAATTTTTATTAATTTATTACTTGTTGTACAAAAATGTGGATAGATGTCAGGACTTTATAATTGAAATGAGTATTTATTACAAGTTATGGCATTTACAACTAAGAAAAAAATAAAGTAATTTCTATTTTAATGTAAACAATTCTATTAAATTAATTTACGTTTATTGACTAATAAATAATGTCCCTATTTAGTACTAGGTGGCATTGCTGTTTGTATATTTAAATGTATGATGTATTTAATTCCTAGGCAAAGGCTTGCTTCCAATTAACATCTATTTTACTCTTTGTTTTACTATTTTGTTCAAAGCTTATTTAAGATGTAATTGATTTGGCGGGTAATTCAAAATCTGTTGTTCGCTATGTAAATATTATTGATTTTTTTTTCTGTGCTAGTATATGTGCACATGCATGATTTGGTCATACTACAGTGATTAATATATCAATTAGTGATCTTGGATGTAGCTTAGTAAGTTCGTAGCATTCCGGATTCTCTTCGTTCCGCAAGTATTCGCTAGGGGTTCAAGACAGTTCAAGTGCACACAGGTGAGTTTGTCAGGGTTTGTCAATAGGCGTATATATATAAGTATATGTGTGTGTATACTCGTATACATGTATGTCTACTATATAGGTATAGGTTGTTAGGCATTGTTTTCTGCTTTTCCCCCCTGTTTACACGTCCACCCTTAATCATCGGAGGAGAAAGACTTGTTTGGTAATTAATTTGATTTGTGTGTCCTGTGTGCGTGTAAATTTAGAGCTACGTGAGAGATAAGGGATCCTGGCATCCCACATGCGCCACAGCGCGGTGTTTGCAAAAATCGCTCGGTTTGCAATAGCCTAGCAAGTGCCTAGCAATCACACGAATTGATATGACGTTGGAAGATCCGTTTTTCGTTGTCAAAGAGTAAGCAAGAACCAGAGAAAAGCTCTCAGCAATAACTGAACGTGTTACAATTCTGTTTTGCAGCTTCTGTTTTCGTGTTTACGCCGATTATTGTTTCGTTCGTTGTCTTACCATTATTATTTTACTGTTTGGCATGATGTTATTTTGTTTGTTTTGTTTGTTCGTTTAATTATTTATTTACATTTCTAGAATAAATACTTATTGCAATCGTTACTATTCTCTTTTTTTTTCATTATAATTTCCGTTTCCTTTGTTTACGTTTCGCCTGCAGCTAATTTTATGAATGGAGTTTTATTTTTAGCCTTCAAAGCCATTAGCGTTTCATTTGATTGAGGTGCTCTATCTCTATACACTACACGCACCTAGATAAATAGATGATATGCTAGATCATAGATAACATGTTTTTCATTCTATAATTTTGCCTACTGTTTACAAATCAGCTTTGGTTGCATCCTCCTACTGAATGTTGTATTTTATTTATTTTTATATGCTCAGCCAGTCTTTGAAAATCAATACTGCTACTTTGTAATCAAATCACACACACACACACATCCTGAAATTATTTACCCAGTGCTTGATTTTGCAGTGAAGTATTTAAAGCACTGAACAAAACTCGGGGCTTGTACCTCAGATGGATTGAGCTGCAGGATGACACTGTATGCATAACAAAAAATGAGGTGGAATGGACCAACACAGAGTTAAAGAATTCCTTGAGAAGCATAGAATGGGATTTGGAGGACCTAGAAGATACAATTGATATCCTTTCCATGACTAGACTTATTAATTACTACAAAACTATAATTGTTTATAAACCTTAACTCATTTCACACATATTGTAGAAAAGAACCCATCCAAGTTTAAGTTGGATAACAAAGAGCTTACAACAAGAAAGAACTTTATAGATTCCACTCGAGAAGAAGTCAAGGTATATGCTAAATTGCTATTAACTGTACAATAAATAAGGCTATTGGTTTCAGTCTATGAAAGATAAAATAAATATGAATAGGAGTAGAGATCGCGATCGCACTGCAAGACAGGTATTTCTAATAAATATATGTTATTTTGAGATGTTTTTTAAATAACTTGTTTTAGCCTCTGCTGGATCCAAGTCCAGTAAGAGTATTGAGCACTGGTAGCCATGGGACTACCAAATACTCAAAACTCGAAAACGAACTGGATAGTCCAAATAGGTTTGTCAGTGACACCTTAGTACAACAACAATACATGACAAGGAACCAAGATGAACAACTAGAAGCAATTAGTGATTCTCTAGGTTCATTAAAAACAGTTTCCAGGCACATAACTGTGGAGATTGATGAACAGGCTGGGTAAACAAATTTCACTAAATTTCTTACGTAAATATTTACTAATTATAAATTAATGTTTTAGTATGTTGGATGAATTTGGAACAGAACTAGAAAATACAGACAGCAAATTGGATGCAACCATGAAAAAAGTTGCAAAAGTTCTCCACATGTCAAATGGTATTTATTTCCATCTAATTATTACTTATTCATTCATTAACTAACAATTTTAAACATTTTCATCTACGTTTTTTGAATGTGCATGAATATCAACTGTAGCAACTTTTTGTCTAAACTAAATTATGATTGGTTGACTTGTGTTAGAAAATGTTACAACTTTCTGCACAACTTCAAAAATAAATTTTATTTAAGATTTTCTTTGTTTTGTTTCAGAAGGACGACAGTGGACGGCAATTATTATTTTATCTGTTATTATTGTGATTGTGATAGTTTTATTTATTTTGCTGTGATTTTTACTTTTTCTACTTGTTACGAGGAAAAAAAGAAACCCGTTTGAAATATATTTGCAACGTTTGGGGAATAGTACAAAACCTAAATTGTCTTGTTTTGTACGTGTATTCAGTTATTAATATGTGAAAAAAAGGATATCAATTGAAGCATACTGCACACATCAATCAATGATGAATGTTTATTGGATTAATCGACTATGTGCCATACTTTTAATTATCGCACTTTGTTGTTCATTATTGGAAACCTATTGTGGGTTTACTTGTAGTATTGACCAGGTTGCAAATTATTTTGAAAAAATCTAAGTTTATTATTAATTTTTAATGAAAAGGCAAAATCATATAGATTCCATTAAATGTTAAAAATAGTTGATCCAGAGTACTAAAAAAAGAAGATGAAACAGAAGAGAATTAGGTTCATTTTGTATAGTCAAATATATGATTTGGTACAAAAAAAAAAGGTTTTTAGTTATGTGTAAAGTATATAGGGTGACATTATTAATATTTGTAGTATATTTTTATTTGTTTTTAATAGACAACATATTTAAACTATTGGAAAAAACAATTACATGTATAAAGAACTAAATTATAACTTTATTTTCTGAATGCTCCCAAAAAAAGACGTATTTTACATATTGAACTATAAAGAAAGGAAAAAAAAATATAAAGAAAATAAAACTGGGCTGACTGTTTAAAGTTTACCCCCTAATATACTAACAATACTACATTCGGTTTTGAATCAAGTTTTATACTGTTCTAGTCTAGTTTAATATTAAAACACAGAATAAATAGTAATGCGTTTATATAAACTTTTAAATTAATGTCTTAATCTTGTCGTAAAATACTAATACAAGTGCTGCTCCTGTACCACGGAAAATGTTTGATAAGGCCCCTTTATAGAAAGCCTTCAGACCTTCCTGCGCCAGTATTTTGCGCCAACAATCTAAAGTTCCGCTATACATCCAATCTTTCTTCGGTATACCAGACTGCATCATAATGCGTCTTCTCACGGTGTCCAGAGGATACGAACACAATCCAGAGAAAGTTGTGACAGCCTAAAATATAATCGAATAAGAAATTTGAACAACACAGGCTTAGTTTCTAATATACTTGAGCTATGATGAAGGCGATGATGAACGGCGTATTTTCGGGATCCGGCAATGAACCTTTAATTGTGTCGAAACATCCAAAATACGCTGCTCTGTAGATAATGATTCCCTGGACGGATACAATAAAACCACGATATAGACCAACAATACCATCAGTTTTTAATGTTTTCTGGATACAGTCCAGAAGGCCTGTGTATTGACGTTCTGCGGTACCGCGGCCAACGTCCGCTCCCAATCTGGTTCTGCCGTAATCCAAAGGATACACAAAACACATAGATGTAGCACCAGCCGCTCCACCGGATGCCAAGTTAGCACCAAACCATCTCCAGAACTGCGTATCTTTGTTGATTCCCGCCATGAATATCTGTTTATATACATCTTTGAACGCGAAGTTTAAAGCTTGCGTCGGGAAGTACCTGATGACGTTGGCAAAATTACCACGCCAATAAGACAGAAAACCTTGCTCTTTGGGAATTCTCACGAAGCAATCAATCATACCTGAAACACGTAATAGTTATTAAATACTACTTTTAAAGAAATTAAAAGAACCACAAATAATGATTGATTCCAGGATGATATACATCTCATAAATCTATACTAAGACAACAGAACTGACCTTTATATTGCTGTTCCTTTGAAATTTGTTTTGAGGCGTGCTGGACTTGAAGCAACAATTTGACTCTTTCAATTGGCGCAACGGCTGTCTTCGCAATGGCAGCAGAAACACCTCCAGCCATGAAATCTTTAAAGAAGGACAGCGCATCCTGCTGTTTTTTAGCCATTTTGATATGACCAAAAATTGATAATGTATCCTCTAATTGAGTTCAAACGATTTACAATGATGCTGTCAGAAGTTCGAAACCGGAAATGCACTGACACCCTCTATTATTTGGCGATTAGAACTAAAATGGAAATCTTAAATTATATTATACAACAAATTGGACTGATAAATTCAAGCGCCCAATTTAAATAAATGAAAATGTAATAGTTTTGTGAAATTTATATAAAAATATCGCTATTTAAATGGGATAAAATTACCTTTCTAAATCTTCAATATATACTAAAAACTTATGTAGAGTTATCTATTTAATATATAGATTTAACAAATCATGGTTCGTGTTGGGATGAAAATCGTTTCTTTAATTTGGAATTGGTATGCAAAACGTTAGATCTTTTCTTGACACAGTGTAGATGTATTTGACAAACAATTTTTTGTTTTTACAAAAAAAAAGCTAGGACAGTTTACTTGATTACACAATAGGTAAATCCTATAAATATTTATTACTTTTGTTAAAGGAATATAGTTTTAATACATAATATATCACAATATAAAATCTAGTTCAACATAGTATGTCTATCATAAATGTTTCTTCTTTGCTCCTTAACCTGTCTCTTCCACTTATCCTGCTGATGGCCAACTCTGTTTAATACATTGCCCCTAACACTCATGTTATGTGCCATTGGTCCACCCACACCAGCAGCAGTTTCATCCTCTTCATTGGTATGTTCCTGGTAGCTGCCCTTATTGCGCTTATTCAACAAGGGATCCAGTATGATCAAAAACGCCATATATATCACCAAAGTTGATATGACCCAAATAACAATAATCACAACATATTTAATTATGTTTATGTTCCTGTATTCAAAATTGCATTCACAGCGTGGGCAAAACTCCTGAGACTTGTTTTGCAACTGCTCTTCATAAATTGGTAAAATAACACCTTCACAATTGCTGTCAAAAAAAAAACAAAATTAAATTATCTGAATATACATATATTCTATTGGACTAACCATTTGTTTGGTAAAACATTTGCAATACGGATGATCCTTGATTTGTGGCTGCTTTCAGAACTGTTGGTGACAGTTGAAATACTTGGACAAACACATCGGCATCTGTTGTTCTCATATGATTGAGCCTGAAATTGGAGAATGTTATTGACTGTCTGCAATATATATATATATATTTGGTATATTTACCTGGGCTTGTGCAAACAGCACGAATACGCCGATAAATACGATTAGAGACCGCATTCTAGAATATTACTATCTGCAAAATGTACAAGAACTATTTATACCTGCATATTTTGCATTATCAACAATAACATTCACGAAACGGTTGTCATGCACAATTGGAACGCAATGTATTACGAACTTTCATGTGAAATGGTGTGAAGTTGAATACGTATCAACTGGGCAAAACGGAGCAAAAAGTGATTACACCGCCCACTTCAATATTATTTATTTTTTTAGATATTTTAAAATAAATTACCACTTTTTTGAATGTTAACAACTACTGTGGCACTGTTAAATTAGTATCAGTTGATAAGCTTACGTTGGGTGATATGGCTGAAGCAGAGAAACCGAGGAAAGTTGCCCTGATTACCGGTATTACTGGACAGGTTAGTAACCATTAAATAAGCATTATTTCTATTCCGTTAAACATCTCCAACTATTGTACATAGTTTGTAAATCCTTGGGAATTGGTTTATTCTCGTACAAGTGTTAGGTGAATACGTACACATTATTTTGTTTATATTTGTGACGTATGCAACTTAAGTTACAGCTTTATGGCGCAAAGGTACGAATAACATTAGTACCACATTTGTTTTCTCTATTAGAAATAAGAATAATAAGGTTTTTAAGGATAATCGCGTATATTGAATCTTATTCAAGGTTTTATAACTGATCTAACATTATTTATGACTTTAGTATAGTTAATATATGAGTAATTATAATAACAGTCTTTAATGATGAAGTCTAAAATATGTTTGTTTATAGGATGGTTCTTATTTGGCAGAATTTTTGTTGGCCAAGGGATACGCAGTTCATGGAATTATCCGTAGGGCTTCGACTTTCAATACATCTCGCATAAATCATTTGTACGAAGACAAATTCGGTCATCAAGGTGGCAGAATGAAGCTGCACTATGGTGATATGACTGACTCCAGCTGCTTGGTGAAGCTGATTTCAACCATAAAGCCAAGTGAAATTTACAATTTGGCCGCCCAAAGTCACGTAAAAGTATCCTTCGATTTGAGCGAATACACTGCTGAAGTGGACGGCGTCGGCACTTTAAGACTTTTGGACGCCATACGCACTTGCAACTTGCAGAACGAAGTCAAATTCTATCAGGCTTCAACGTCCGAGCTATACGGAAAAGTTGCGGAAATTCCGCAAACCGAGAAAACGCCGTTCTATCCGAGATCACCATACGGTATACTTGTTGCGGTATTGTTGTGATTCGATTACATCGAAATGTTTCAGCGTGCGCCAAATTGTACGCTTATTGGATCGTCGTTAATTACCGCGAGGCTTACAACATGTTTGCGTGCAATGGGATTCTGTTCAATCACGAGAGTCCCAGACGAGGAGAAACCTTTGTCACAAGAAAGATAACAAGAGGAGTCGCAAAGATTCATTTAGGACAAGCCGAAGTCTTAGAATTGGGTAATCTTGATTCTCGTCGAGACTGGGGTCACGCCAAAGACTACGTCGAAGTATGATTTATCGTTATTTTAATTGATTTTGATGTATTCAAAGGATATTATTTTCAGGCGATGTGGTTGATGCTTCAACAAGACCAACCCGAAGATTTCGTTATTGCTTCCGGCGAGATGCATAGCGTGCGAGAGTTCGTAGAAATGTCATTTAAACATGTAGGGATTGAGATTGTTTGGGAGGGCAAAGACACTTTCGAAGTGGGAAAGGAAAAGGACACCGGCATCGTTAGAGTGAAAGTCAACGAACGCTATTTCCGACCTACTGAAGTTGTAAGTCATTGATGCTGATGTCTCTTCTGCCTTTGAGGTATTGTTATTTCATTGGTTTGCAGGAATTGCTCTTGGGAGATGCTTCGAAGGCGAAGAAACAGTTCAATTGGCAGCCGAAGGTCACGTTTCCGGAGCTGGTGAAGGACATGATGGATGCTGATATCGACCTGATGAAAAGGAATCCGCAGGCTTGATAACATTATAATCTGTACTGCAGATTTGTGATATATGTTATTCCAGACTATTTGTATTACCTGCATTTATATTCTATGCTTTAGATTAGAATTATTGATACATTTTAACTATTTGGGAATAAATGCTATACAATTTGGAATCAGAGTATTATTAGATGTTGCCACTATTTCACAATAACTACAATTATAAAGAAACCAGTAACAACAATTCGAATTTAATCTGATACGAAGATCGTTGTTTCGATTCCCAAAAACCAACAAAATTTCTGGGGGCCGTTAGAAATAGGGCCAAAAGAGAAGAAAATCTAATTTATAATAATTATAAGATAAATATAACAATTTCTTAACATAACATTTATTATTTACAATTGTCTGCCATGAGTCTTTTTCTGCAATGAAATTAGAACTCTTTACTTATAATTTAAAAAAGGCAACTAGTCATTAAATAGGAACAATCTCAAACTTGCATATCGAGATTACAAAATTGTTACCTGTATTTCTACAAGAAATTGAAGTCACGTAATTAATAATTATATACATCTTTGAAAGTGATGTAAAAATGTAAACATTGTCAGTAAACGTGTAACAAGTTGCATAAAAATAGCTGAATTTTTCTGATTTCACTTAAACATGTCATAATATTTTAAAGCTATGAAGTCGATTTAAATTCTGCAAGCTAAAACAATACAAAAATAACATAAAAATTACGACATAATTAGCTCTATTCTTCTAGTCAGACATAAACAGATAAGGTTCTTTGAAAATATTTGAATGCTTCTGATTAGATTCTCAAAGTGTGAGAAATATTTTTTTTAACAGATAAAGAATATAAAACCAATTTTTTAAATTTATTTGTATAGACGCATTTTTACATAAAGGACAAAGAACAATTTTCAACAAGTTTCAGTCTGTTATCATAATCATTTGACAAGTTAACAAGATATGTAACAATACGTTCATAAATGTATTTGGTCTGATAAAAAACGATTTTTGTATATAAATAAAACAGCTAAATTTAATAATTTGTATGCTCATAATCATAATATTTGATTGATAAACAGATCGACAAATAAAAAATATTTCATGATGTAACTATAACTATAATCGAATGTAAACAGTGAGTCTGAATATTTCAAAACAAATTAATTACTTATTTAATGAATACATTATTATCAATTATAATATTTGAATTTTTGTTCAATTTTTGAACTTCGAACTCAATACGTTCGAGGAAACGAATTTTGATAATAGTCCGAATTTAAAAAAAAATATATTTCTTTATTATTATAAAATATATATTACCTTTCTTAGAATTCTCATCGTCCTAGTTTGTCCAAATTTTATTGTTTTCAAACATAGGAATCTTGGTCAATACTGATAAATAAATTGAATCCAATAAGTGCGAGGTCTGATTGATTTTTTTTTCGGGCTCCTCAAAATTAATTAACAGTTAGAATTGACATATTTAAATATAGATTTTAAATATTTACTTAAAACAAAATCCAAAATCCAATTATAAAAATCAAAAGTCATAAATTTCTTTATTAAAAAAAACCTGTACCAAATCTAAAAACAATGAGTATTACTGTGATGCGGGGCCCCTTCAAGTAGCTCCAATCGGATTTTTTCTTTGGAGAGAAATTTTTGTCTTGTCATTTTGTTAACTTAACAAACCTGTTGTAATGTTGCAAAGTTAAGAAAAAAGATATTTTTTCGTCTTTCAAATCTTGCCTCATTTTTTGTTTAAGTTCGAAGTTGTTCGTACATCAAATCGTTTGAAGATTGTAGGTCTACTTTATTTGATTCGATTATGTTGGATGTGGTTTTGGTATCTTCTGAATATTGCAGCAGCAGAAGCAGCAGTATCAAGAGATGAAGTGTAGGAACGTTAGGGTTGGATGGGTGCCGCCGATGTTTATTTTATGTTCACACAGAATCACAAATAAACACTCGAATTTCTAGAACATTACTATTTACTTATTTATGTATCTCTTTATTGCCGCCTTCTATTTTTGTTGGGCGTCGCGGCGCTCTGCGCGCAGTGCGTGTGTGGTCTGCGCCGCCACCTCGTAAAATCGCCGCCGGAAACGCGAAACTGTTTATTTGGTTGCAAAATGCAAATACACTTGTGCTTGGTCTCCACGTTCCATCCATCCATCCATCCATTTTGGCCATCAGGCATCGTCTACAATTCAGTTAGTCTGGAAGTTACGAGGTGTAAATGATGAATCCTCCCTCGAATCCGAAAACCCAAGAAAACTCTCCTTTAATTTACTACCACGGCCGTCACGGTGCCCAGCTTCTTAACGCCTAATAAACCCGAAAGATAAATACTAACAGCATTAACTTCCGCGACATCGGGGCTACGTTTTATGGCGCGCCTCTTTTGGGCATTTGCCTTGTGGAAAACATCAGCCGTTGAAAGCAACGGCCACCTTCTGAATGGCGGTGGTTGTTGTTGCTGTTGTTGTGTGTCAAGTCCATTCCTCTTTTTTTAACTTCTTCTTTTTCCTTGTTTGATAATCAATAAACATTTCAGATGTATTGGTGGGCCGTGGAAACATGCACGATGCTCCAGCCTCCTCCTCCAAGGAGGAGGAGGGGCAGGGAATGATCAAAGGGGAAATTAAAGTACATGTGGTAACACAGTAGCAGGATAATTTGTGTTTAAAGTGAACCGTGTTTGTTGATTCTGGGCACATTTGAAACGAACCCGTAAAAACCTCTCTCCTGCCTCCGCGCGCACTCCAAACACATACACACGCATACACGAGAAGACTTTTTTTTATATATATATATTTTCTTCTCTTTGCCTTTGGTATCTTCTTCTAGGAACACACATAACGCGGTCCATACATCAAATGTAACGTGCCTGTAATAACATAATGACTGTCACTTCAATCCATCGTCTTGATGAATGCCTGCAGAGCTCACCGTGTTTATGGAAAAATCCTCACCGCACACACACACACCTCTATATAAACCTCGGCTTTCTTCGATTTAAACCATTTATTTGCCACTATTATTTTATTGCAGATCTCGTCTATCTTTAGATCAGAAATAAATATCGCTGCATGAATTTTTGTTAGCAAACATTCAAAGAGATTTTACGAATCGTTAAATCTAGCGAATCAACATTTTGACCAAACATTTTGTTGTATCTGCACGAATGTTTACGTAAATAAGAAGTACAAGTAAATATAAAAATGTTGTTCAAATTGAAACGTATACATTTTGAACCAACATTTATAAGTTTTAAAACTATTTATTTCTTCAGATTCAGAAAAATATCAGTTATATGTATGTTCATCAATTTTCAATAAGAAAGTTTCTGGAATAAACAAACATTTAGATCAGTGGTTTCTAATCTTTTTTTTTAATTTTAGGATTTTTTTTTAATTTCAGATCTTTAAACTAAAAAAAATAGTAGATTTTGTAAATATTCAATTATTTTCTTTCAACTCTGTTATTTCTTCCGTTTTGTAATTAGGAAAAAGTCATTTGGTGATTTTTTTTTAGAAATTTTAACCACTTATTAGCATTTAAAAAAGAAATACAAGAAATGATCGATTTTTGTTTGTCCATCTTTATTTTAGTAATATATTATCTTATGTTACATAACATTAAGCTAAATGTTTGATTACAATATATATAGAACTAGTATTTGTATAAACGTTCAAATTTTTATTCATAATATTTTGTGATTTTTTTTAACCTATCTGTCTCCAGATGTAGAGAAAACAACATTTGGCAAATCTTGACTTATAGTACAAGGAATGCCAAAAAAAATCTAGAGAAAAAGTCTAAATATACTATAAAAATATAATTCACCAAAATACTATAACTATGACATTTGTATAAATCAGTCTTGATGAATGTTCAATTAGTTTGAATCAAGTTTATCTAAGAAGGAAGTCGAAGGAAAGATTGGTAACTTTCTATAATAAAATGGTAAATACACATTTTGAACTAATATTGAAAACATGAAGAAAAAATAAATCAAATTGAATATTTACAATTATTTTTTTATCAAGTTTTTATCAACTATAGTAAAATATACATTTAGAACGATGATTTTAAAAATTTCTTTGTAATGGAAATATCTAAAACAAACATAATTCACAAATATTCAAATGATGAAACAATCAAACCAAAATTTTACTTTCAATATTTCATGTAATAAAAATAATTAATAAAATAAGAAATTTTCTATGACATATTGAAACAAGATTTTAGTAAAATAATCTATTTTTTATGACTTTTTCTGTGTATTTGATGAAAAACTATTAAATATTCTTGGAACAAAATACTCATGCATTTACATTTGTTACAAATTCAAAGTTTATTTTTTTTCAGGAAACTAAAGTCATCTATTTAAAATTAGATCAAGTGAATCATTTTTTATTACATTTATAGCTTTTAATAATTATTTTATTGAAAATGACTGGAAATTTTAGGGTTTTTAAATAATTTAGAATTAAAAAAATAATTATTTCAAACATAATTTATTTCATACTAATATTAAATAAATTTATCAAAGTTAATCAAACTTTATTTAGATAAGGAATTAACTGATGACTGAAAAAAAACTTTACCAAATCCCGTGTTGCCTTTATAGTTTTTAACGCGAAAGATAAATTGTGTTTATCTTGGAGAGGAAGTATCAGGAATTCTCTGAAAATTATAATTAAACATGTATTATTGGCCGTGATACTTCCTTACAAAATACAATAAAGCGCGCATAAATAAACAGATCGGACCACATGGTGTCTTTGAGGCTCCTTTCTACGTTTACCATCCAACAACAAAACATAACCAGAAAAGCGAGTCAATCGTAATATATATAAAAAACAATGTAATATATCATCCGGAATATACACAAACACGATAAAACGAATCAACGCTGCATTGAATCATACATAAGAATACACAGAATACCTAAATATTACGTCATCGACTATAAATCGAAATAAGTAAAGTTTAGATAGAAAAGTTTTTATATTTTTTACACAAAGTATATTTCTTTGATTTATTCATAAAAAATGCAAACAATTTTAATAGAACTACTATAATTATTTCTCATTAATTTCAATGAATAAATTATGACATTTCTAAAAAAAAAATAAAAAATCTATGACATTACAACTGTCAAATGTCAATTTCTAAAATTTAACTTTTGTTTTAATCAATTAATATATTTATAATTTGATATTGATTTGTAAAATTCAATTCGAATAATTACAATTATTTCTTGGATTCATATTAAATTTGTAATGGAATTTAATAAATTATAATATTTATAAAAAAAAGAAAAACTTCTACGAGATTGTAACTGTCAATTTGTTCATATTTATATTTTTTAACATTATCTGTCTTCAGATTAGGAGAAAATAACACTTGGCAAATGATTATAAATCATTTATCAAGGAAGTACAAGGAATTATAAAAATGGGTAAATATACTAAAAAATACAAAAAAAAAACATTCATAAAATATTGTTAAAAATGCTTTCTACTCTGACATTTGTATAAATCAATTTTGATGGATATTGAATTAGTTTGAATCAAGTTTATCTAAGAAGAAAGTACAAGGAAATATTGGTAATTGGGCGGAAAGACCTCGGCCGTTAGCCGATTTATTTATGTATAGAATGTATTTTTTATTTTTTTATGTATTGATGTTTGGCCAATAAATTATTATTATTATTGGTAATTTTATTCAAATTTAGCTTCTTTAAAGCATTTAATAATTAATATATTCATAATTTGATATTGACTTGTAGTTTGTACATTAAATTTGTATTTGAATTTAATAAATTGTAATATTTATTTAAAAATTACTCTGGCGTTACAACTGACACCTGTCAATTTGTACAAACTTTAAATTTTTTTAAAAAGCAATTAATAATAACTATAATATCATTGAATAACTGCAAACAGTTTCCATGAATTTAGTAACAATTGATATAATGTGAAATATTGATTTGTAAAAACCAATTCGAAATATTTGATACCTTTTTATAGCCGCTGAGGGGGGGGGCGGATGCGTTGATACAGTTGCACCAAAAAATGAATATAAAGTGATTTAACGTTTAACTCACAAGATTCTAATGAGTTAAAATAAAATGGAAATAATTTAATGTTCTTTTAGCGGCTCGGTACCATTTGATCCGCGGACCGGAGGTTGGAAACCACAGTTTTAAAACATTCGTAGCATGTTTAAGTCATATGTCATTTATTTCAAATTTAGCACAACTGTCATGTGTCAAATTTTTCAAAATATTTAGTAATTACTGTAATATCATTAACTAACTTTAAATTAAACTTAAAATAATTTTCATTTTTGGAGTGAATTTAGTAATAATTGATAATTTGTGAAATATTGATTTTTAAAATTAAATACGAATTTAATTCATCCTTTGTAGAATATTGGAAGCATATTTAAGTTTACAACTGTCATTTGTCAAATGATTTTAGCTTTTTCAAAAGTACAAAACATTCTTAAAATATGACATATTATGTATTGCGTAGTGATAAATCTGTATTTAGCTGTACGTAATTAATCATTGTTGCAGTTGAAAATAGAACTGGAGTTTCGCGTTTGTACATTTAAAACGTAAAGATGTTGTCGGTTTTGTAGTTTAGTGTCTGGTTCATAAATTTTATCAGGTACGAAATGCTCTGAGGATTATTTTACAACTTGCGACTATTTCCAGTTTTGCTCGAAGCGAATTTATGTGTTTTTAATTTATACTTATTATGCTTATAATAATTACAACATGTTCTTTCAGCTAATTTTACAAACTTCAAAGTCACTGCCACTATATTATTAATTTATATCTCATATTAAACTTTATATCTCTCTAAGCTTTATTTCAGTTGAACCATTTCCATTTAAAAAAAATGGTATTTTTTAAATATAGTATATACAGGTTATATAAATTAATGAGACCGGTATGGGCATTAGCTTCTTGCGGCCTTAAGAATTACAATTAGAATTACATTAAACATATAATGGTGATAAGGAAAATGACGGCTTAGAACAGAGCAGGACATATTAAAAAGGGGAGCTTAAAATTATAGAACACATAGAAAAAAAGTAGAGTATACTGGTTAAGAGAAATAGAGAAAAAAAAGTTAAGACAATTGAATATTGTTGGGATAAAAAAGTTTTTGTGATTTTACACTTTTTTTCAAAAATTGGTTGTTACATTTTCGAAATTGTTCGGAATGAGTACTACGTGCAAGCTCAAATTGGACCAAAAACACCAACGAGTTGATGATTTCTACCGCTGTTTGGACCTTTTTTGGATTTTTTTCATGCGTTATGTAACAATGGATGAAACCTAGATCCACAACTACACTCCAGAGTCAATTCGGTCGTCAGCTGAGTAGATAGCTAAGGATTAAAGCCGCATTTTGAGGCCAAAGATAAATCATCGTACAAGAAAGGTGTCGAAATGTTAGAGAAGCGTTGTTATGAATGAGTCACTCTTGAAGGAGACTATGTTCATGAATAAAGTCGAATATTACTCAAAAGTTGTTATTTTATTGGTCATCCTACGAACTTATTAAGTGAGGTGTTATATAAAAAGTAGTAAACTAAATAAATATCAATAAATAAAACACGAATTGCGACGTAATTCATTAATTTGATAAATCCTGCTTTACATTCATTGATTTGGATAGCAATTTATTCAAATATATTTCCGTATTAAAAAGGAACCATTTTTTTTTCTTTCTTTTTCTCCTACATTCAGTGTGCGTCTACAGTTACACAATGATTTATATTCCTTTCCTACCATTAACTTACGGAAATTTGTAATTTGTCTTCGTTATACTTTTCTAAACGCTTTTATTTATTCCTAGAATTTATCTTATTTTGAAATCCTAGATTAATTGCAATGTGTTTTATAATATTTTAATCAATTATGTTTTATTTTAATTCTATTTAATCTTTAATTTACAAATAAAAATATGTATATTCTTTGAAAGCTTCTTAATTAGAAAAACTTTGTGATTTATAACGTGTTTTTCTATATTTTTCTATTTGTTATAGAAAATACTTAAAAAGAAACTGTTAAGTATTTTGTAGGAAGAAATATGATAATATTTTAATATTTAGTGAAATTATTAATAAATAATTATTACCCAAAATGGGGTAAAAGTGAAGTATTGAGGGTAATGAGGACGTTAACCAAATAAAATTCTTTTGTGTATCTATGCAAAACATTGGAATTCGCCTTCCCCTGAAAAAATGGGTTACAGTAGGCGTAACTTAATATATTTCCGAGTAATAGGTAAAAAACGATAAAATTGTATTATTCCTTCACTAAACTTCCCAAAATAAAAAAACTTCCTTAAATCATTATAAATTAATGAAACTAAAAGTATTTAAAATTATTCTTCAATATTGGTCTTTCGTTAATTTTTCATACTCATTATTGTGTATATATTCATATTTGTTCTTTCTGCTTCTGATTTAGTAAAATTATTAATTATAATAAAATAAATATTTACATTTTAAAGTTATTATTGAATTTGATTGTTTTACTGATATAAACCAATAAAACAAAGTATGTATTTATTATTTACAAATTGAAATCTGATTATTGAATGATGAAATATTATATATTTGAATAGAATATTTTCTATTGTAGAAAATATATTTAAAAAATTCTTTAAAAAAACAATCATTTCCTTTATTTGTAATCAGTGTGTAATGAGTAAATATTATATTTAAATAATATTATTAAAGCAATACACATCCCCATGAATTAATAAATATGGAAATTAATTGATTCATTGAATTATTTTTTTAATACTGTCATACCTCGCTCAATTGAGGTAACTGATAACGAAACTTCGGTATAAAGAAAATCTATACTTTCAATATTTATGTAACATAAACAAATATTTCTATTTAAGGCCAACGCCTAACAATTATTAGACAAACATCTAAGTAATTAGAAATGGTTTTGAAAATATCTATGAAAGAAATATATTGAAGCTGATGATTTTTCAGTGGAAAATTTAAAAAAATCTTGTTAAAAACGAAGACAAATTAAAGATGTTTGTGGCAAAAACATCTTAACAACCAAAGATTTAAAAAAGTTCTTAAATAACATTAATAAATTTTTATACTTTTTAGTATTTTAGTAGATTTAGATTTATAATCGTTAACAATCAGTATTAGCTGAAATATCTCCGTATAGACAATTGTTAAATGAAAGATAAAAAGTACAAATAATCAACTTTAGACTCATACTTTAAAATGTGATTTCACTTTGTATAAAAGCAGACTGTGTATAAAAAAAAGTTTTACATCTGAAAACGAAGTAATTTCGTTAATAGAGCTATGACTGTATTTATAAGTATATTTAGTTTTTGTTAGTTACTAAAGTAAGTGCAAATATTTTGTATGTTTATCTTATTTATATAGTTTATATACAAATTATGTACCAAGTTATATTATTTACAATCATTATCAATTACAGAAATACCTCGCATAGTCCAGATAAACGGTTCTGCCAATTTCCTTGACTAATTGAGGAACTAAATTAAATAGAAATTAACCACACACTTTAAAGTAAAGACAGTTATGAGAAGTTATTTTATACTTGGTAAATGTAAACTTCAATATAATGGCGAATGAAAATTTTTCTTTTCTTATTAATTTAATCAAAATTATTCAATACATCAATAATATTATACAGATTTAATTTTCTAACTAATCTTTAAATTTGTTAATAATTATTATTAACTACATATTTAATAACCTTTCTTTGCTGGAAAAAAATATAGGAAGAAACGTATTTTCAATCCGGCCATAGAACTTTTACCTCTGAAAATGAAGTAGCGCTTAACGAAGTACATATTAGTTAAGGTAAGTATAAAATATTGAAGATTATTATTTTTTCAAATTCATAAGGTTTTAGCAACACATTTAGTAAATAATAAAGTGTAGATTGTGGTAGTTTGTGGTTATTTGTAATTATAGCTAAATAATATAGCTGTCTTACTGACAGAAATTTTAAATTCTTTAATTTAATTGTTAAGTGAAAACATGAAAACTATTTATTTATATATATTCTTTTTATTTGTAATTAGAGTGTGATTTGAGAATAATTTAAGTGATATTATTGAAGCTTATAGTTCAGATTAGATGATATCAGTTTAGAAAGTAGCGAAGTAAACAGTAGACGTTTATAATTGATATTTATGTTTGCGTAGTTGGTTAATGAATCAGAAATGTATTCACAAATATTGTATTATTTTAGATGTAAATCAAGGGGGATGAATGTGTTTTGGTGTTTGCGGTGTTTGTTTAAGTCCCATTTAGGATACAACCAATTGAGATTTATGAAAATAGTTTTTAATGCCGGCATAAAAATGCAGACATATAAATTACGGAAGAAAAACAAAAAGCGTCGTTGCGTCAAAAGAAAGAAAATAAGTGATTCGTGGTTTTGGTTGCGGCTAAAATTAGTGGTGGTTGTTCGTGTGCGAGATGCAGCGAGGAGGGAAAATATCCGAAATGAAAACAACGCCCGAAGAAAATCCCGATGACATATAGCAATTTAAGTAAGTGTAGAATAACAGGATCGCTTATTTACTGTTCCTGTTTGAGGATTGTCGCCGTTATTGTCGAACAAAACACGTGTGACAACAAATAGTAAATCAATGCGGCGGAAAACGGTTAATCTCGCCGTTGATTGGCCGAAACGGTTCCGCCCCATCGGATAAACCGAACGACGCTATTGGTTAAGTCACTCACTCAGTGGGAGCGCATTAATAGAATTCTGACTTAAGACGAAGCTCGTTTTCTTGGAGGTAGTCAAGATGTTTCCGCTGCAGCACATCGAAGGGCTCTACTCGCTGCCCGATTACCTAACACTGCAGCATCCCTTTCTCAATCCTTACCTATCCAACATCTTCCTTCCTCTTCCGTTGAAATTGCATCATGAACCGCGACCGGAGAAACCGCCGTACTCTTACATCGCTCTGATCGCGATGGCCATCGGTTCTTCGCCGAAGCAGAGACTCACGCTCAGTGGAATCTACAGGTTCATCATGGATAACTTTCCGTACTACAGGGATAACAAACAGGGATGGCAGAACTCGATCAGACATAATCTCAGTCTGAACGATTGCTTCGTGAAAGTGCCAAGGGATAAAGTCGGTCCCGGCGGTCCGGAGCAAGCAGGTGGCAAGGGAAGCTATTGGATGCTGGACCCGAAAGCTGATAACATGTTCGAAAAAGGAAACTATAGAAGAAGGAAGACCAGGAGGCAGAGGATTGCCGATTGTAGTGCTGCTCTGTATCATCAGGTAAATAATATAAAATTCATTTATTGCAACATATCAATCAAATTGGTCAAAACAACATTAATTGCATATTCTTGAAGATTTATAAATTAGCAAATCATTACTATCTACAATGTATCGAATGCTTTTGAAGAAAAATTAATAAAAACAATTTAAAATTAATGACAATTTCAATTATTTAGATATGAAATAATCCTGTATATAACTTCAAAACTAATTTCTTTGTCTAAATTTGCATCTAAAAAAATCATCATTTGAAATAAAGTAAATAAGACTTAATTGAAAGTAATTTATAGTTTAGATAAATCTATAGTTTACACAAATCTCTACATAACAAATACTTTCGAAGTAAAATTAATAGAAATAATTTGAAATTTATGTCATTATTTAGATATGAAGTAATCTTATATATAACTTCAAAACTAAATTCTTTGTCTAAATCTGAATGTAACAAATACATTTGACGTAAAGTACATAAAGATTAATTTAAAGTAATCAATAGTTAATATTGTATATAACGTCAAATATCATGTCTTTGTCTAAATTTGTATCTAATAAATGCATTTGGCGTAAAGTAATTAAGGCTTATTTGAAAGTAATCAATAGTTTATAGAGAACAAATTTATATACAGAAATTCATCAATAATTTCTTTGCACAAATCTACATGCATAAAACTTAATAAATAGTAATTCTTTAAAAATACTCTCAATAGTTTATAGATAAAGAAATTAAACATTAATCACTTTATACAAATCTATTTGTATCGAATATATTTGAAGTTAAATGAATATGAATTAATAGTATTAATTTGAATTTTAATAATTTAAATAATCATATGTGTACAAAATTATTGTTTGTAATCAATACATTTGTAGTAAAATGTAGTAAAACTATATGTATTATCAATCCAATTAAGCAGTTAATCTAATTTCATTTTTATTATTACTGAATGATAATTTTATCTAAGTAACATCAAATATATTTTTTTTATGTCGTAAATTTAAGATTGCGGTTGACATTAAATGGATAATTTTTATAGTTACCATTATGATGATTTTTGATTCTAATTTGTTGGTTGACAGCCTCATTCATTTCACTGGCCAATAAATTATTATTACTATTAGTTTAAATCGAAAATCCAATGGTTGTTTGATAAGAGCAAGTTACTAACATATAAAATAGTTTGAATTATCTTTATAATTGGATTGTAATAATTCGTAATGATTCAAATTAAAATATTTGATAATTATTGAAGTTACTAATCTTTTAATAGATTCATATAATAGTAGCAATATTTTGTTTTCGGTTTGAACTTAAAGTAAAATAATATGAAAATTAAAAAATCGATAGATTTAGATTAAAATAATTCTTTTCTAAACGAACTGAAGACTACATTCAAAATATGTGGTTTAAATCTGTATTATTTAAAAATTGATAGTATGAATCAATAATTCATGATTATTTATTTATTTTGAATTTAAAAAAAATCTTAAATTTCTTTATTGATAATAATTTAATTAAGTGAATGGTTAATTTCATCTATAAAAAATCATTACTCTTTTCTATAAAGATAATTTTGACAGTTTGTCAAATACTTGTGACAAGTAAACCAATTTTGATAACATAGTGTTTTATTACAAACTTTTACTTTAAAATAATCGATTAAATTTAGAGATCACGTTGATGTATGTTTTATTGAAGTATAAAGATTAAAACCTCCATTGTTTCAGTCTTTAACTAACGCAATCTATATGCAAATGAAGGCAAATATGAAACGAGAGCCGAAGACATGATCCTTTTGAAGTAGTTGCCCTAATTTCGTTTCGTCCTTTTTGAACAAACATTATCTCTGTATGTGTATGTATTTGTTTCAGGAGTCAGTGACGCTGAAGGAATTGACAGCTTCCTTAATGCCATCGTTATCAGCGCCATCTCCGAGCAGCCAGTCAATTAGCGATCGGCCAATGGAGGAGGCGTCGATGATGTCGTCGCGCGAATCGTCGATTGGTTCGATGGTCGTTTCGTCGACGTCGCAGTGCAAAAGCAAAAATTCGCGTCTGTTTACCATTGAAAACCTAATAAAATCAGACGATAAACTTGATTAAATAAATAAGTTTCGGAACGACGGAGCTCTGCACGACGGCGGGCCGGGGGCATCCCTTTGATCTATCTCTGTACCTATTTACATTACAGTTTTATTCCTATCGAGCGTAGAGCATTATGTGTAACTTTATTTTGTATAAATAATTTCTATTTCTTTGTATATTTATGTAATATAAATCAATAAAACAAAAACATTATGTATGATTACTTTGTTGCCATAACCACACACACACACAAAAAAAGAGCGCTGTTTTTTTTAATAACCGCAACAGTAAAAACTTGAAATAAAGATGATCAATAAGCAATATTATGAATTTAATTAAAAATTTCGTCATAAGAAATTACATATGATTACTAATTAAAAAAAAAGTGAATTAATTGTTTTATCAATGTAATGTTTAACTTTTACGTTGTAAATTTTTGTTTTGTTATGTAGATTTGAGTTGATTAATTTATAAAAGTATTTTGATTAATTTTAACATTCTGATCTCTGCATCCTACTTATACTTAAAACCGTTTTACTTGTCTTTGATCTTTTGGTATTTCCCTATGTTCTATATTTGTTAGGTAGTTTAACTACTAACTGGAACTCGACCATCTGTAGCATGTTTGTATGTGATGTTATAACCTGCAGCAACGTGCTTTAATAGATTTCCAATTCATTCTGTTTTTTTTTTTATATATCCTCAGATTAAGTTCATAAAAGAAATATAATTAGTCTCAAATTGAAAATTTTACTGGAAAATTACTTAAATATAATCGAATTAGGATTTTACAAAAGTTTCTATATTCTTTTAAATTAATTAATGAACAAATATTAAATTAGTAAGAAGTTCACTATTTATTTCAAGTATTATGTTAGATTTATCACTTGTTTATTATTAAGTATATAATATATATTTTAAATGTATTAATGATAATGTTTGTCATTTCTCTTTGAATCAGCGGTTCTCATGTGGTTCACGTCATTTTTTTAATAAAAGCTGTCACCTTGTGTCAAAGCGAGGAAAAGGTGAAATATTCTTACCAATTGGGTAAAGAAATGACAGCTGTCACCTTGTATCAAAACGAGGATTTGATGAAACACTTTTAGCAATTAGATCGTGAAATGACAGCTGTCACATTATGTCAAATGAAAGAACTGATGAACAATTGGGTTAAAGCTGCGGTCCCCAACTTTTTTGACCTCACGGACCACTACAAGGCCTTTTTTAAATAAGATTCTAAATATGAAATAGTATTTACATTTAGTCTTTTATAAAAACGCACCTTAATAATGCGAAAATTGCAAACAAAAATGGATTCAGAATATAATAAAAACATAAATAACTTCTCGTCCATGGAAAGTCGCACAAACCTGAGAGAAATACACCACAGTAAATAAAATAGAAAAAAATACGTTCCGAACCGGGGGCTGGGGACCACTGGGTTAAAGGATAACTGCATACAAATAAGTTGATTCGCTCGGCAAACAGATTGAGAAACGCTGTTTTAAGTAAGTTAGTGCTCAATTTTAATTAATATCTAATAAGAAACCAATATTTGTCTCAAATCTTTCTTTATGTATAAACTAAGAAAAAACAATTGACATTTTTATTATGTCCACAGATTTGTCATTTAGGAAGATAGTTTTACCTAACTTTGTACAATATAAAGTCATCTGGCTTATTTACAAAGTAAATATTTAAGTAGTACAGTTTTTTGAAGTCAGGTATAGTGTTAAAGATAGTAATGTTAAAAATGAAATACTTCAAAGAATTCAGTCGTAAATGCCGCAAACAATCGCTAATGCATTGTGGTGTGTACGCAACAGTTGAGTGTGAAATTTCGTACTTTAGTGAAAATGCCCGAAAGACGGTACATTTGCACTCAAAATAATATTTTACAATAAGCACTGAAGAAGAGCAATATTTTAAGTTTTATTTTAATTAAATTTAATACACCTTTACTCGTATAGTGAAACACATTTTCCCATAAACTAATGTAAATTACGATAATGTGTTGCATGTCGGAGAAAAAAAAGTATAACTTGGTCTCGATTTTTCATGATTTTGCTTTTCATATATATGGTTATTTTTATTCTCTGGTTTTTTTTATTCGGAGACATGTAAGTGTTATTAAATTTTGCACAAAAAACATTTCTGAACACAAGTTTATAAATTGTATGATTACAAACAACACTAAGATGCAACTAGAATGATGATTTTTCTTACAATTAATTTTGCTCGTTAAGCGAAATGCTTGTTATGCAAGGTGCTCGTTAAGCGAGGTTTCACTGTACTAAAAGCAAATTATGTAACAGAAATAATTTTGTTTTTTTATTTGTAAATATAAAATAAATAAATTTTATTAATTTTTAATACAGGAAGGAAAAGTAAATGTTATTCAAAGCAGTCTTTTCCATTAGGCACAATGGGCCATAGGCCTTGAGAGCCCACAAGACTTGTCTTGGAAAAAAATGGTTGGATTAGAATTTATAGAATTAATTCAATAGATTTCAAGAACTCGTATTTTGTTGTTAAAAACCCAGGATTAAGGTCTACGACAACTTTAATGCTTTTACTATATATTTTTTTTATTTTATTGAAAATCAACTTATGCAATTTGCACGGTACGAGAAACGTTTTGGTTGCCTTAAAGATAGAAGTGATATCTATTAATAGAAAGAAATGTCATTCAGATATAAATTTACAAAACCACACGAAAAATTTAATTCCTTTTCAGTATTGAAACGTAATACAAATTTCAATTATTATTCTAATAATTACATATAAAAAAATGACATATGACACTTGAAAATAAAAATAATTTATTTTTAAACGTAAATATCTAAATAATTTGATACTAATTAGTTTATTGCTTTTATTAATTAAAGCACAGAATAAATAAAACAAATCCTTAATATTTGAACAATTAATCGAATATATGTCGTTAATTAT
Source organism: Nicrophorus vespilloides (assembly GCF_001412225.1). Lineage (NCBI taxonomy): Eukaryota > Metazoa > Arthropoda > Insecta > Coleoptera > Silphidae > Nicrophorus > Nicrophorus vespilloides. The sequence goes on from NW_017097256.1 coordinate 88,534, forward strand.
AAATTACATAACAAATTTTAATATTGATTGACGTTTAAATTATGCAAATTAATGATTATTTGAAATTTTTCATTTAAATAATTGAATTGTTTTGATGAAAAACGTTAAATTATATATTAATTATATTATGTTTATAATTATAGTTCAGTTAATATAACTGAGGGCAAATTAAAATAGTTTCCTGTAATATTTCTTAATATTCAATGTATACATCAACTACTGACAGATGGCGCTGCCAGTTGCGTAACCGGATTTAATATTTCATTTATTTTTTTTGGTTTGTTTTATCCGCGGAGAGATTGAAACGTTCTGTATATCTTTCGTACCGCAAATTAATCGGTTTCGTTCTATTGATTTACGACCGTCAATGGTGAAAATATAATATAACGCCCGGGTCCATTCTTCCTCTCCCCACGGGTCCATGCGGCGTGTGCACTAAATCATTAGTAATTCCTGCACGCTTCGGATTTACAAAATATAATTCAATTACGAAATCCGGCCATTGGATTAATTATAGATTCGATAATTACATAGAATAATGGAAAAGCTTCTTTTTTTTGTATATTGTCGAACGTTCCAGCTCCTCCAATTTAATAATTCATCGATTCCATACGAGCCCTTTTTTATGTCCAATTTACTCGCATTTAATTCTTTCGTTGTTTCCACATAATAATGGGAGAGCCGATGCACTCGATCGACATTTTAAATATTTGATGGCAACGCATAATTCATATACGTTTTGACATTTTAATGATCAAACAAACATTTTGTTTGATCATTAAAAATGTTTGGAATTGGGGAAAGTGTGAAGAGAGCTTTTATGTTGTAAAATTATTTATTTTTTTAATTAATTATTTTGTGCCTTCAATTATTGAATTATTTGATACATTTATCGAAACCGTATTCTCCACAAGAATGTTACTTTCGTGATCTAAAACCAGATTTTATTCTTTATTTATTTTTATTATAAAAAATAATAATATAATAACAGCATTTATTGTAACAACCAAAAAATTACACAATTTTTAATTATTTTGTTTAGATATTTCTGTTGCGGAAGAGAGGGTGCTGTGTTGTTACTATAGGGGGCCCAAATGAAAATTTGTTTAAGGCCCTCAAATAATAAAACTAACTGGTGTTTAGGGCTCACAACTTTTTTAATGTGGCCCTGCAAGACCCTGCACTTTGAAGCCTGAATAATATCTTGCCGAGGGAAAAAGATTTGAAGTTCCGCCACTGCCTAAATCAAATACAGTGGATCTTCGCTTAACGAGCACCTCGCATGACGAGCATTTCGCCTTGTAAGAAAAACGAGCGACGTTTCGCATAACGAGTGACGATGAGAAGAGAAGTCCCGGATTGCGCACTTGTTACATCATCTTCAAAACTTGTGTACACATATTATGTGTATTTTTTAATATGTTTCACTATAGGAGTAAAAATCCGGAAGTTTTGGAACGGATTAAACTCGTTAAGACAAACATAGATTTGTAGAGACATTGTAGAAACATAGTTTTTATGAAAATTTTACAATTAAGTCTTAAATTAAGTAGAAGTACAAACAATAAATAATTTTAATAAAATACCAGTTTTTTTGTTGTTGAGCAAAGTAAACTGTATTTACGGAAGTTAAAAATGATCAATAGTTGTATAAGAACATTAGTTCCATCTGCGATTTCAGCTATAAATTCTAAAAGCAAACTTTATTTCGGTCTTGGAAAGTGGCACGTGTGAGAACGCTTGTATTTTTATAAATGACACTCAATTATTACTTTTAAACTCAAAAATATTACACGATAAAATTGATGAATAAACTTGATTTATTTTGTTAATTTTTTTTTTTAATCAACTTGCAAGATTACATGTCGAAGCTGTCGCATTTACTGTTGATAAAAATCGTACATTTTGAAGAATCTGTAGGCGTGGTTATGGTTATGTATGACTACGTGTTACTTGGCATGTAACACGTAGTCTGCAATTAGATTTACGGTCTATTTTTTAAAGTATTTGCACAAGTAAATGGGAATCAACCATAGACAAATTACTTTATAATGCTATATCATTTTTAAAACTTCTGTACACATATTATGTGGATTTTTTTTATATGTTTCTCTATACGAGTAAAAATCCGGAATTTTTTTAACGTATTAAACTCTTTAAGAGAGGTTCCACTGTATTTATGTACGTAATTATGCAAAAGTTAGCATTTATTTATATAAGTTGATTTGCATAAACTTTTTTGTAAACAATTCTATATTTTGATGTATTTGTAGACTTAGTTATGTAGAATTTACTTGTCAAATGTTGCGTGATTAGATCTTATTGTTTATAATTATTGAAAATACATTAATAGTAACTTTTCATTGATTTTATTTTTATTACTAGAAATTATAAAATTAAAATAAGCTTGTATAAAGTTGATAAACAAATATTTTTTTTAATTACTTGTACAAGTAACTGTGGAATCAGCCGTATAGAAATTACTTGACAATTATTGCTGATCGTAATGCATTTGCTATTGAAAAATAATACTACATTTTTTAAATATTTATACTTGTCAAATACGGCGTATTCAGTAGTTAAATCTTATTTTGTTTATTTGCGATTTCCAAAAATTACTTGTACAAGTAATTTTGAAAAAAACCTTAGCCAAATCACTTGACAATTGTTGTTAAAGATGTTTATGATTGATAAATAATCCTAAATTTTGTAGTATTTGTAGACGTAGTTATGTAGAATTTACCTTTCAAATGTTGCGTAATGTGTACTTAAATCTTATTATTTATATTAATTGATATCCAAGTCTCATAAACTAGAAAATACAAGTAATGTTTTATTGATTTTATTTTTATTTCTAGAAATTATGAAATTGAAATAAGCTTGTATATAGTTGATAATTACTTGTACAAGTAATTGTGGAAACAGTCATATACAAATTATTTGACAATTTTTGCTGATAGTTTCTATTGATAAATAATCTTGCATTTTAAAGTATTTGAAGATACAGCTATGCAGAAATTACTTGACAAGTATCACATTTACAATATTTACTTGATTTTCAAGTATTTAGATGAAAGAGTCTGGCTTGGGAAAGAACGCTGAGCGCATTTTTGTTACAAATTAATTAAATCTGGAATGCCTTGTAGAAATAGATCGAAGGGTTGGGACGTCGTCGGACGCAAATGGATAAATAAATTTCCTGTTTTAAATTAAATTTTCGCGGTGCTAGATAAATAATTGAAACTGCTGTAACAAAAGCAAACGGGGACCGTCCGGACGGTCGGACTGACTGCTAGAGGGGTGTGATGGAAAGACAGAGAAATGGTGTGACGAAGCGGAGAGGGAAAGAGCGAAGGAGGAAAAGAAAAATTGAACTGGGAAAAGATTCCTGCTCGCAACTTAATTAAAATTGTACCGCCCTTCCCACTTTCCCTTATCATCAGCTGTGACAGTGGGAAGACACGCAAAAAGAAGCAACGGAAGAAGAATAAAAAATAAATGAAATAAACAACAAATGTACACACGAACTCTCGGGTATAAATTACAAGAAAAGGACTGGGGAAGAGAAATAAAGAGTTGTGCAAATCCGCGAGCCTTTTAGCATTATTATTTTATGCACGTGAATTATTCAGATAATTGTGAAATGTATGAGGAAGGACAAAAAGTTAATGTTTCATAAGATGTGTCAGATGAGTTAGTAAATATTTTAAATAATTTGAAGAATTTAATATGAATGAAGGTCTTACATTTTATAACACCTTAAGTAATTAGTCCATTTAAAATAACGCAAATATCGTATAGACCAAGGGTTCCCAAACTTTTTTCGTTTTACGCCTTTAATACATCAAAATTTTTCCGCGGCGCCCCAAGTCTACACATTGGTCTATCTCCCCACACAGTTTGGGAACTGTCCTGGTTTAGACAACTTTATTTGTTAATTATGGAATATCGTTATACCAAAAAAACGAAGTTAAGCAAAACTTCATTTTCTGAGGTAAAAATACTATGGTCAGAATGGAGACACGATCATTATTCAATGATCGCTTAACAATAACACATTTTTGTGTACTTCGTTATATTAAGGCTTCGGTGTCAAATGTAATGTTAACTAAAGTAAATATTACAAATATTAATATTTGTTTGTATTGCGACCCCATTGATAAATGTATTTCAACTTTGACACAAGGTGACAGCTGATATTTCGCCACCTGTAGATTGAAAAACACTGTTCTGCATCACTTTCGGAACTCGACGAATGAAGATGATAATACCACACTCAGGTACCCTTTATTTTATACTAATTTTATAGTTTTAGAAGAAATATATCGCAAAATTTGTATTACTTAGCATAGGTAACAATTATTTCCCAGAAAAACGAAAATAAGAGAAGATAACTCGCTAAAATAAATGCGATGCGATTCACCAATATTCTAGACTTTTTGAAACCGGACAAATCAAGGAACTAAATATATAAAACAATAAACCGCATAAATAGAAATTTGACTATTTAAGTAATAAAAAAGACGATAATTTGTGTGTACAAAAATAATATTGTGTACCAATTTTTTTAGAATGTATTTCCTAAATTAACATTTGTTTGAATCTTCAAAACTATACTATTGCGAATCCGGACTGATCGAAACCGCACTATGCGAATTATTCCCATACTTTTAATAACAATAATTAACATAATTTATTCAAAAAGTATGATTATTCAAAAGTATATTTATTTTGCAATTTACAAATGAACCAATAATAAATTATTTTGAGTTATCATACAAAACAAGAGGAAATGAGGAAACTACAAAGTTCAAGGAAATGCGTGTGTTCAGGTACAAATTGCTTTTAAATAAGTCACTAATAAGAAATCGATTGTTTTTTCCTGTATATGTGGGTGTTCCCGAGGAAATACATAATAATAGAAGAAACCGCCAATTATTGAATTACCGGTGAAGGTAGTTTAGTTCTGAGGTGTTTTTACTATCACGTGTATTCAATATAATGAAGCCATTGTGGTTTGTGAATCGAGGATAAGTATTATTAACATTGGTTGACGCCAAGAAATCACAACATCACGCTACTTTTAATTTGCCTTTTATCTTTTGACATATAATAATAATTTATTAGAACTTCGAAGAAAAAGCGTATTATATAATTATAATTAAATTTTATTTAATATTTTGAGTGCAAAATAGATATTTAAAAAAACTGGTGTGTCAATTATGTCTATTATTTAACTGTTAAACAATATATGAACTTAGTTCAAGTTTAATTATCCCACATGTATCTTAATCTATAATATTTAAATTCTATTTTAAAAATAATTAAAAAGAAAGAGAAGAACGAAAAGTATTATGTAATAACAATCGATAGAATGAAACTTTTCAATGCATGCATACTTTAAAAAGAAGTGCGGACACGCGGCGGATATATCCGCCTAAATAGTTTACCTGGCGCCACTAGTCCTCAGACGAAGCCGTAATTGTTTTGATAATATCATCAATAACATTAAAAAAATATATAATTTTACTCTTTTCACGATTAATAATTAAACATATTGAAGTAGTAGTAGCAAATATGAACTTTCTTACAAATGACTGCAAAAACAGAAAGTAAATGTAAAATCCGAACTTGAAGACATGGAAAAGAAATATTAATTACGAATATAAAATTCAGGAGGAAAAAATATAAACAACTAAACAAATATTTTTGATTTTTTTTTTATATTGTAAATAATAGTAATATAATTAAAAAATAAAAAGATACATAAATAAACATAAAATAATTGAGTATTAATTAAATTACAATTAAAATCACAAAAAAAAGTATATACAATGGATAATGTACAAAAATAAAGTATAACGTGTAAGTTACACAATGTATCCATAATATCGTGATAAAATTGTATAAGTTACAGTTCTAAAACACCATGAGTTGAAGCAAAGCTTTGAATAAGTGCTGAATGATCAACTTCGCCGGCCAAATCATTGGGTCAAAACACTTGATGATAGTCGGCAATAAATTAGTACTCTTGTTCATGCTTTTTAACGCAATTTTTAATATGCATTTTCTGCATTAATTGATGGCAACTGTTCAATTCTTTATGATTAGCTTCTATCAACGCTTCCATTTCTTTCGTCCATTGAGCATGACGTTGTTGCAATTCATTATATATATTTCATTGATTCAATTGATGAATCGGATTTCTTCTTCTGCGGAGTCGAAGAGTGTTCTACGTCCTCCAAAAATGTTTCCATGGAATCGCATTCTTCAACACTATCATCTAGAAAATCCTCGTATGAATGTAATGAACAGTTCATTCTTTCTGCAGTAGCTTTCAACAACGCAATTCGTTTCCGCAATCGATCTGCATATATCCTCGTAGAATTTTCGCTGATGATCTCTATTTTCGGCTCGTCCAATTCTTCGTCGACCTCATTATTGAATTCCAACTTGGTCCTGCATTTCGAGACATTGTTTTTTGTTATGGATTCTTCGATCTCATCGTTTAAATGTTGCACATTCTCGTTTAAACAATCATTTGAAAACGACTGCGACTGCAATGTCATCTCCATTGATACTGATGTATCCGGGCTCAATTCAAGGTGCTGCTGTCCATTGATGTCCATGGAATCGCATTTTTTAACAACCATTTTCTGCATTAATTGATGGCAACTGTACAATTCTTTATGATTAGCTTCTATCAACGCTTCCATTTGTTTTGTCCATTGAGCATGACGTTGTTGCAATTCATTGATATATATTTCATCCGATTCAAAATCAATTGATGAATCGGATTTCTTTTTCTGCGGTGTCGAAGAGTGTTCTACGTCCTGCAAAATTATTTCTGCTGTTTGTTTGTGCTGCTGTCCATTGATGTCCATGTTTTCAACCTCTGACGATAACTTATCCATAGCAAGTATACACTACTCTGTGTGAAAGAAGACTGATGGCTAAGAAAAGTTCTGTCTGTTTTTATACTAAAATTGTTACCCTTCCTAAAAACAACCCCACCACACCAAATAAGGCAATGGTCATTTCACATTTCTCGCAAAACATTGTAAAATTAAATTGCGAATATATTTCTGAGAATTGGCAAATTAAATAGGTACACTTTAGTTCAAAATATTTTTCATACTAAATCGTAAAGATAGAAAGTACATATTTATTATGTACAATATAACTTTCTTTTTAATTTTGTACGATTTTATAAATTTACATTATTTTTTGTGTGCGCTTACAGTTATTTATCTAATTATTTAATAATGTTATTTTTTTAATACTTTTTATTATTGTTATTAAATAAATTTTTGTTTATTTAAAATTTCAAGTTTATAATTATTTTTTTAGTAATCTCTTTCATGAACTATTTGCTTAATTGCATGTTTTAATAAAATCTAGGAAAGAAAATCCAAACCATTTACTTATTTTACAAATAATTAATTGTTTCAACTGGATATAATCTAATCGGCAACCTTTTTGGATCAAAGAGCCATTTTTAAGATATTTTCCCATTTTTTCATAGAGATCCTCTTAACGGAGTTTGTGCTTAGAGCTGCAATTTATTAGTAAAAGAGCCGCATGTGGCTCTGGAATCTAATTGTTACATTAATTGCATAAGAAGCTTGCAAGGTTGCACATTATCTTGAAATGCTTTTGATATTTAATAACTATTAATATTAGGGGGTGAAACAATTATCAATAAATGTAACTGGCGTAATTATATTAAGTAGTTAAAAGAAGGGTGTGTGGTTGAAACTAAGTAAGTAAGTAGAATAAGTCAGAATTATTCTTATATAATTAGCTCATTCATTTTTATATAAATTATTATTATTAAAATTATTAATATATTCTAATGTCAGGTGCCCAGATTTTCAGTCACAAGTCCTGGTGTCCCAATTAGATCTTTCATTTATGAGATTTTTTCTGTGATTCTGTGTTTTTTTTTTATCTCAAAATTATATAATCGGTATTTTCAGTACAGTTTGTATAATATTTAAATATTTGATTTTTAAGTTGAATTCTGAGATTGTTTTGTTTTTATCTTTTTTCGGGTGTTCATTGTTTCGGTTTGACTTCCAACAACTGACCTTTATTGTACTTAGTTGATATTTAGGTGCAGTTATTGCAGTACCTCTATATAATGTTAGGGTTTTGTCTTTCTAGAATTTACATATCCAAGAAAAAAATATTTTCATGAAAATTCGAAACTTAATATTTTACATTTACAAACATCATAAGATTTCGTCTAAAAATAACATTATAATTAACATAAATCTCTTTATAATAACATTTATAACTACATTTATAATTTTTAAGTGTTTTTATTATTAAATATTAGATTGTATTCTGTATATTTTTTTACATTTTTTTTTACCAAATTATAAAGTTAAATGACATAAAAAATAGGTGGATATAATATATTATTCCAAATGACATCATTTGGCTGGATAGGGTTAACAAGCTATTAATTTACAAGGGAAGAGTTTTTCAATTGAACATTTTCTTTAACAATGAGTCAAATTGTGTCAAATTTATGTTTGGCCCAAATCAACTAAGCTAAGCTAAATATGTTCTTCTTCTGATATAAACACATTTGTTTATGATTCCATGACTATTTCTGATAATAAATGCTTTTGATATGATTTATATTTATATATTTCGTATGAGTATCAATATAAATTCTAATAGTATTTTGTGATATATAATATGTCTGATAATAGATTTCAAGTATTGCTCCTGTAAATTCTGTCAACAAGCGCATCCTGTTGATCACATTGCTAAAGTATTCATTATCTTTGAATCCTTAATCGCTCCAATGAAACTGTTTGAATCCGTGCAAATTAAGAGCCGCTGTTATCCGTAATTAGCAATTAGCTCAAAATATTTCTGCAGAAGAGTGCTTGGATTCAATTTAAAACTCATTATGGGTTAAAAATTGCTGCGATGGGTGGGCGTAAATCTCTTTAATCACATAATGAGTCATCAACAGTTGTCAGTGACAGGATCACTAAATAAAATCGGCCCTTCCGTAGTACCATTATACTGCATTTTATTTACTCCTCCCCATCCTCCTGTTTCCATCTCTCTCATTCTCATGTTTTGTTTTCGCAAATGTTTGGCTGTGTTTGTTTGCTAGCTTGCTGTTTTTTTTAATGTTGGTTTTCATAAATGTATGGCTGCTGCGAAGGGTGCTTTTCCCACTGACATTGTCGTTGAGTTATGTGAGTGTGAGGAAGAGCAGGAGGAGGGTGGTGGTCTCTGGCCAAAGTTGCGGGCCCTTCCGTAATCCTGCCAGAGTCTAGCTAACCGTCTAATTGCGAGATAATTAAATGCTGGCCGTGTCACGTCGTTGTGTCTGCAAAATACTCTCATACACATGCATATATATATACATAAACGCACAAACACATATATACAGTGAGTGACAATTTTACGGGCCCATAAACCGGACCCAGGACTAAACGATGTAATCACCTACGAAGCGCACACAGCAACAGGATTTCGGGAGGAGATATATCCTTCCCTTTCCATCCCATCCCATACCGTACGCATATATACCTTTTATTGCACACATGATGTGCTGACATGTTTACTGTTTGCCTATTCCGGGTCCGGCTTCATCTCATCATCTCGCAAAGTCCCTTACGCCATTCCCGCCGCCACTTTAGCATTCATATCCAGGACAACATATTTTCCCTCATTATCTGGATAGGAGTCACCCGCGCGAAATAAATTGCTCGACGCAAAATTAGTTGCGTAGTCTTCACGTTCAATTACACCTCACTTGTTTCAATGGATGCATGACAAATAAAATACTCTAACTTGATGAGAATAAATACCATCATAATCTCACGAAATAGATCATTAAATAATAAATTTAACTAATTATATTTCATGAACTTCGTCTTTTCCATTTTAAAAGCGGTTTCCATAGAACGCGTTAACTATACTTAATTATATTAATTAAATCAACATTTTTTTGGGTAAAATTTTATTAAATACATTTGAAGTTAACATCCAAATTAATTAATTTACTAAATTATCTTATATAAATGTCTTCATTATTTTTATTTACAAATCATTAATATATAATTATTAATTCCTCATCTCGCAAACACTCAAATTGGTAGTGTCTTCAAATTTGATTGATTTTCTCATTAACTATAACAGATAGAAATTGAGCAAAATTACATTTGAAAGTTGGATATATGGGGAATGTAGCGAGTATTCAAATATTGCCGTGGTTTCATCCATTTGGCTTAAAGAATAAAGTAATGCAAAATTTATGCTCGAAAAGCAGTGTCTTCACATTTATTGATTTCTTAGAAACTATAGTATAATATGTAATAATGGATTGATCCAAAAGATGCATATGAAAGTAGGATATTTAGGAAATGCATCGTGTCTTCAGTTATTGTTGTATCACACATTAACATATGAAGTAATGAAAATTTAGGGCTAAAAAAGTCAGTGTCTTCACATTTTCTTATTTTCTCTTAAACTGTAACACATACATTAGATTCAAACAAACGTCAATGAAAAATTGACGATCAGAAAAGCAGTGTTTTCACATTTTATTGATTTTCTTATAAATTATAATAGATGAAATAGATCCAAAAGATGCATATGAAAATTGGATATTTGGGAATGTTAATAATGTGGTTTCGTCTATTTAGCTTAATGTGGACCAACCATCATATTTTTTACTAGTACCAAGGGCCTGAATTGCGCTAGTGTCAATTACATGTACTTGTCAATGTGGACAAGTACTTGTGAAAAAATATATAGTTTACCAAGTTGTTAAATAGTTTGTTTAACATTTAATATAATTAAATAAAGTTGTGTAAGATATCTAACATTTTGGAATTTTTATTTAGCATGATATTAGGTAATGACGAAAGTAGTTATTTCTTATCTGTAGCCGCGCAAATGTGCACTGCTCTTAGGGTGATCATAAGTAGACGACGCCAATGCTCTTTGGAAAGATGGTCTTATGAATACGCATCCCCCTATTGTTCCCCTTGCTTTTGTCGATGCATACAGAATCTCCTTCTTCCATCCATCCAACCATCTATACATTCTTCCATCCCATTTTTGTTTCGCGCAGTTGCGAGGAGGTTGAAGGGAGCCGGGGTTGTTGCGAATGCGTTTTTAGTGGCGTCTCGCATAATGGGCAAAGACTGTAACTGTCGGATCGGTTTTATCGGGAAGTGAAGCCGCCCCCCGTTAAAAAGCCAGTTGATAGATTAAGTCTACATCGTATAATATTTTATGTGGGAGCATTTTTACTGGTGCGCTGATAAAGGCATCAAAATGTCGTTTCGCCTCTCGATAACTTCCGTATTTATGTGCGCCGATGTCCAAACATTGTAAAAAGCGGACATTAACTGAAATATAATATCCAAACCAAATAACTGTGTCATCTATTTGGACGATGTTTTATAACATTCGCCTTGTTGGTTTTTAATATTTTATTTCCACTATTATCATTTTTTTACATTCCTCTCGTCGTTCCTCATTGATGGCTCACAAAATGCACTTTGTAGAAGATTTCCGAACCTCGTATATATTTGCCTCATTTACGTCGACTATAAAAGACATGTTTAATTAAATACGATTGCTGCTTTCATCTATTATTCTAATTTACGAACCTAGAACGGAATGTTCTTTGAACTAAACGGAAATTTTAATTTAGCCATATTTCAATATAAATAGCCGAATGGTTATGTCGCCCTACCCACGATATCGTGGGCGCCGGTTCGAATCCTGGTCAAGCCATGCTCTTTGTGAGCCTTCTCGGTGCTTGCAGCAATAGGGCCATCGTTCATTACAGATGGACAGTCAAATGAACGAGGTTCAGCATATGTACTTTCAGCCCAATAAGGATAGCAGCAGATTTACAGTCAAAGGAAATAGTGCAATCGCAGAGCATCAACATACTACTGAAGGTAACCTACAAGACCTTCAGCTAACCAACAAATTAAAAATCAAATTATCATATTGGTAACTATCCACCGGGAAAGATTATCCATTTAATGTCAACCGCGAACTTAAATTTACTCAATGTTCACAATGTTGATAAACAGATTGTGAATAAAATTATACGACGTAAAAAAAAATAATATTACTACCAAATGTATTTCTTATAGATAGAAAAGTTAGTACTCAAATAAATTAAATGGAATATATGGGGAATACAAAGCTTTTGGTATAACACTTCTATCTTCCGCTATTTGGCTGTAATTTGCAGTAAAAAAAGTAACGTGAGACAAAAGTTTATTTAACCTGATATTTGTTCATTTACTTTACATATAAAATTTTTGAATTTTGTTTTTAAAGGAAACGGAAAGATATTCTAAGAAAAGTTATAGCTTTCTCCTATTAATTACTAAGGGTCCTAATGGTGGGTTTTTCATGTTAATTCAATAAATTTGCTTCTTGTTACATAAATATATAATAAAATATACCTGATTTTACGACCCCATAAATGAGCCCAGCCATTTTCGCATTCAGGCAAATTAAATACTATTAATTACTATTTTTACTGGGCCAAAGGGTGGGTTTTTCTAAATTCATGTTAATAATATAATATACCTGATTTTACGACCACAATAAATGAACCCAGCCACTTTCGCTTGTTGGCGATTTTGATAATACTTTTGAAAAAGGGATGTACTATAAAAGATCAGTTAATCTTTGCAAATGCATTAATTTCTTGCAATCACTTGTAGCAGTAACAACACAAACTATCAACAAAACTAGAAAAATGAATTAATTAATGTACGAGGATATCAGTGATGACAAGGACATGCTTTGCTTCGATGAAAAGAATTGTATTTACGATACCATCAGTGAAAATCACATGGATAAAGAAGTAATATGTATAAAAATATATCTCTTTTATTTTTTAATATGGGCGACTAATAGCCGAATGGTTAAGTCACTCTATCCACTTGCTAGTGCTTGACCAGGATTTGAACCTGTCAAATCCTGGTAAGCCAGACCCTTTGTGAGCCGTTCATCGCAGAAGGACAGTGAAATGTATGAGCTGCAGCATATGGACCTTCAGCCAAGTCCATGGACAATGACAGTGTTAAGGATAGCAGCAGATTCATTGTCAAAGAAAATAGTGGAATATGGACCTTCAGCCAAGTCCATGGACAATGACAGTGTTAAGGATAGCAGCAGATTCATAGTCAAAGAAATAGTGGAATCGTAGAGCATCAATAAACTACTGATAAACTCAAAAGCCCAAAGGTATATTTCATGTTAGGTTTCTATAATCTTAAGTATACAAATTTAGCCATATTTTAATGCGATTAAAAACATATAGTAATAAAATTTATTTTTATCAAGTCTGTAGATTATAAAAGTTCTAAATCCTAAAGATATTTCATGTATAATCTTAAGTATACAAACATAGTCATATCTTAATGCAATTAAATGGATATTGCATTTGAAAACCATTCATTTTTTATATAAAATTATTATAGAAAATTTATAAAATTTAATCTCCTCAAGCCTGTGGACCTATGGTATACAGCTTTGGGGAACAGCGAGCAAATCGTTATAATTCAACGTTATCAATCAAAGTGTCTGCATACCCTGGTACAAGCTCCCTGGTATGTGCCTAACGACGTGATCCATAATGACCTCCAAATTAATACCGTGAAAACTGAAATTTCTATGTTTAGTGAGCGATATCAAAACTGTCGGTTTCACTATTGTTTAATAAATTCATAGGTAACCGACCTATGAATTTATTAAACAATAGTGAAACCCGCCATAGACTAAAAAGATATAACATCCTTGATCTTCCTTATATATTTTAAAATTAGAAGAATGTTTTTAGTTATTTGTTTTTATTGTTAAAATTAATATTTACTTATATTATATTAGGTAATTTGGAAGGTTTTCCGCTCAGTGTTATATTCTGTTAAAGTTCCATAACTATTTACTTGTTGCCAGCATTTGGCAGATTGTGAATAATAAATTTATTTTAAAAAAAGGTCTGTACCTTACAAAACTCATAAATCCGAAAGATAGAGATTTTGTAATGTTATGTATAAATATGAAAGTAAATTAAAGTACTAAAACTGCAATTAATCATAATATCTAGTAAAGACATAACGATGAAGGCTATTTGTTCTAATTTTCCCGTAAAGAGGATTGATTGATCCATATTTTAGACACTATCGCTTGTATTTGTCGTAATCCATCATGTTATTACGTAACTCCTTTTTCCATGGAGTGCATACATATTTTATTCTAAAGAATAAACGTAGATTTATCGTATTCATTACTCGATACGAGGCAAAAAAAGTAGCTTTTGATATTACGTGTACGAAATTAATTATCGTGTAACAGGTTGACTATTAATAATTGTTGCAGCTTGACCCAATTTACAAATTGCTCCTATTTTCACATACTTTATTAGAGCATTTTTTAATAAGCGTGAAATTATTTTCAATAAACAATCTAATTAATCTCTTTAATTCCACGTAGTAAATGAATTTATTGTAATTAAACTTATTTTTTTATAAATTAATTAATTAGAATAATAACGTAATGTGAATTAAATAATTGTTGCTGTTTGACCTAATTTAATTTTGATATTTTAAACATTTTTCTTCTTTGTAATTAACTTATCAAAGATTTTTAATAAGCGTGAAATTGGTTTCACTTTTGAAAATATTAAATTATTTTTTTTTAAATATTATTAAAATGATGATGAAAATGCTTTTTTTTTGTACGAAATTATATACATTTATTTAGAAATTGTAAATTTGCAATTTCTTTGAAGGTTCAAAGAATAAAGATGAGAATAAAGTGACGCTCCAATAATTCCACGAGAAGAACTGCATTGACCGTACGAACACAGTTGTTTGTTTCGTTAGGATTGTTTTGATGCTATACTATTGATTTCATGTTGTTATTCGTGTTGGAAATAGTTAATTTGGAATGTCTTTATTTATAAGCATTGATATTACTACAAGGGTCTGCAGATGTGGAGCCGCAATTGGCTCTTTTGATGAGAAATTGCGGCTCCCAGTTCTTAGAGCAATTATTAAAAAAAAACATTTCACTAATTTTTATAATGTAACTAGACTTATTTTTAACAGGTAATATCTTCTTTGCTTCAAAAAGGTTGCCGACCTAGTACATCTACTTTTTTTAGATATTAACTAGGTAATATATAGAATAATTAGTTAAAGTCTCATTTAACAAAACTGTTCTATAATTTAACTACCGTAGATTAATATTTTATGAAATAACTAGTTGATTCATGGAATACGGAAATTATAAACTTTAACAGCAATTTAATTCATATTTTATGATGATAAAAGTACCTGAAAGATCGCTGAAAAGAACCAACTAAATATACATAATTTATTCAGTATATCCATAAAATTATTAAAAAAATTGTATTGTCCCACCTTCTGAACATGCCTAGTGGGGCATTATTATAATTTTCTAGGCAATATCAAGGAAACAGTAATTATCCTATAATTTGTTTGGTATGTGAAAGGATGAATCTTGATAGGCCATATCATTTGATGTTGATTCAGTTGACAAAGTTGTCTGATTCAGTTGTCTAGAAATTTGTTGGATCTACAAATTTAGGAATTTCATTTTGACTATGGCCCCTTTCTTTTATATGCTCCGGGCGTCTCTGATATGGGTCTATATCGCAAGCCCGACAACCGAAAGACCGTCTATTGAAATCCTGATGTTCGAAATCCCGACTATATCAAAATCTCGACACGACAACCATAATCCCTACTGTATCAAAATCCCGACTATATCGAAAATGTTTACAATAACATTTTTAAATTATTAATAACGCTTTTATTATTAATAACAATAAATGATTATGAATTTATTTGATTTAGATGAATTATTCATAATAAACCTTAACATTATGAAATAATCTCAAATACAATTAGATTATTAATTGTTATTATTTATTATTAATAACAATTTAAAAGTCACTACGCTCTGGAATAATTTTAAAATGTTATTGCAGACATTTTCGACATAGTCGGGATTTTGATACAGTCAGGATTATGGTTGTCGGGATTTTAATATAGTCGGGATTTTGATATAGTCAGGTTGTCGGGCTTGCGATTGCCACCGCTCTGATATATATCATCATCTAACATAATTTAGTTATATATTGGATGATAATTAAAGTAGAAATTATAGCGTGTTTATTTGGGTTAAACAAGGATATGAAGCAGGTTACATTTCTTCGGTTATTGGCAAAATGTGTGAAATGCAGCAGATTTATTAAAAATTAGGCCCAATGAGAATTTATAGACCTTAAAAATTTATTGGCTCCGTAACGGAGAGCGGAATTTCTGCATTGTGCAGTATTTCAGGCTTTAGGTCGAGGTTGGTCGGAAGGGAGTGAGTCGGAGGAATGGTATGGGTCGACGATGGTGTTTTTTAGTTGTTTAAGATTTGTTGATGCTACGGTTTGGCAGCGGCTTCATTCGCGACGCTCAAGTTACGAGGCGTCGCGGCGCCAATATATAGAATCGGAGGGGAAACGTTTTGTTCGGATGCACACACACTCACATACAAACACAAACAAACACGCATCGCTTCTCCTCAACAAATGTACATCTCTTTCTCTCTCTCTTTTATTCATTCTATTCATCTTTCTCTGTTTTTGCCCGTGTCCATCGAGGCCTACTGCACCAAACCTCCTCCATCTTTGACATATTTATTGGGTTTATCTAATGTAATCCTGTTAAACCGGACCTAACTGTACCGTCTATACCACCGAGCAGGAATTGTACGATGTTTACGTTAAACTGACCACCGAAACAGTAAAACCGAACGATAAAAACGCTCGTAGAATGCCAGATTTAGGAATCCCTTTATATGATTCCGAATATATTACGTTATTGTCTTGCCCCGTTTCTTCCATTCTGCATCCTCCCATACATATTTCCGGAGTATTAGGGGGAACAGCCATAATTTTATGTACGTACAGAAGCTAATAACAATAAAGTTATTTACAACAAAACTGTTATTTTTATCGTCTCCCTGAAAATGCGGAGGGCATCGAATTTAATTTCGAAAAAAAGCAAAGCAAAAATATAACAAAATGAATGCAGAGAGGGACTTAGAATAACGTAAATCACAATGAATGTTAGGACGCACTCTAAGTTTGTGACGCCACTGGCATCCTATAAATATCAAGTAACATCTTTCGGTAAGCTCTAACATCGGGCTAACAAGATTAGAAGGGGGAAAGTTCAATTTGAAGAAATCCTCTAATGACTATAAATAAGCAAATTATGCTGCCAGGCCTCTTTCTTCCGACGCATTTTCAAATTAACCTACTGATAACTTTAAGTCCTGCAGTTATCATTGTGCTTTGCTACGTCTATAAATTATTAAACAAAATTTTCCTGATTTTGACATTGACATTGCGTTCTGTCACTGTCACTTTGCATTAACAGAACTTAAATATGTTAAATAATAGATTATGATAATCAATATTGTTACATTATAAATATTAAAATTAATAATAAATTGAGAAAGAAAAACATATGATAATTGTAATTTCATAGTTTTATATGTGTTAAACGATTTTATAATCACGAAAACTATTTCTTAATATATAGTTTTGTTAGTAGGTAAAATGTAAATGTAAAGAATTGATAGTTCCATTTTGGATTATGCTAATTTCAATTAAAAGTAGATTAGTTGAGATGATTCATCTTTCCAACTATTAATGTTTTATCATTGAAGACATACACATGTTTGTAGACAAATTGCTATTGAAACTATAGACTTATTTCAATATGATAACATAAATTATCATGTGAGTTCTAATTTCTAATATTTCTAAATGTATCAATTTTTTTAAGTATAAATTTCATTACTTTATATTTGAAAATACTGATACTAGACTGATTTTAAGAAGGAAAACATGTCTACAGGTTTATTGCATACAACATTTCCAGAAATAGAGAAAACTTTCTCATTTCTTACCAAGCTAGGTTCAATCTAGTCTTTAGAGCAACAAATAATCATAAGCCAAATTCATTTCTTCACGTTTTTGTAGATAGTTATGAATTATTTTTCTTTAGCATTTTTCCATATTATTTTCTTCTTCGACACTTTTTTCACCATCGCTGTCATATGATAATATTTGTCCACATAACTTAATGATCTTAGTCTTTGAAGTTATCGTATTAAGACGTATTTGTCCAAACGTTCTGTGAATTTCATTTAACTATTCTTCCTAAATCTCGTTTGGTAGTCAGGAATAAGACTTAATTTCTTCCCGATTTTCTGTTTGTTTCATGAATTTCATTAATATTTTAAGTCTATGCTCAAAAACCGATATTTTAGTTGAAAAAACTATATAATTAAAAAAAAACGGTTTTTGAAAAATTTAGTTATATCGACCAGTTTGGAGACCCGTGCTATAATATATAGAATCGTGTATTACATGACTTTCCAGTGGAATCAGTTGAAGAGTTCGTGGGTTACGTTGTAGCTTTTAAATATAAATTCATTTAATCCCAAGGGTATTGCGTGCTTGCGTTGACACCTTGTGGAAATCGTATTGGACAATCGCAACTAATAAATCATGCAGCTGAAGCTCCTATTTAACCTTTTTATAGTTCATGTATATATATATTCTCTCTATAAAAGCGAAGTAACAGCGTTTCTCCTTTAACAGAGATGAACAAGGAAACGAAATTCTTGTACAATGTTTATGAAAAAAAAAAAATAGAAGCATTACAACTGGTGACTGCAGCTTACAAGCGTAATAAAAAGGACCTTAAAAGAGGATTCGGTTAATTAGGTTTCCTTGTTAATGCAGAGAATACCTCCGCAGTTTACGATCCAACATAATTAACAAAAATGAACTGCATTAAAGAGATGTGTTTTGCAGATTAAACCCGAAACGTTCCCTTTCCGTGCTAAACACCGGTGGTTCTGTGGCTGTTTACTAGAAGCAAAAGATGTTGCCTTTGGATTACTTCGGCCTCTCGTCAATTTTAATTAATTCGATTCAAATATCCAAATTTGACTCGCACGTCTTTTGTTATTTCCGTTGCTATTTCCCTTATTTATATTTATTTTTTTTGTGTATATCTCGTTCTCTTTCTATTTTAATTTGAGGGAGCGGCCAGCCGGCATATCGCTGCCGCCGCCGCCCCCGATAAAATTCGCGCAGCGGAAGGACGATCTTATCTTAATGGCACCAACAGCGAAAAAGTTCCGGGCTTCTCCCNTTGTCATCCTCGTGTATATATATATATATATATATATATACATGATAGCTACGAAAAAGTGACGTAACAGGATGATGAAGAAGAAGGTCCACCCACGTAAGCAACTCCCATCAGAAATGCAAAACGGAAAACGGCCTCAGAGGGTGAAATGAAATAAGTTTTTAAAGAGCGGAAGCGACTCGCTAAAATTAGCGTGAAATTGATAAAATATTTATATTAAATTACTTAAGTTCTTGAGTTATCGCCGGCGCCGTCGGTGCTGGGATAATACACTGGAGGGAAATATAAAGTGGGGAGGTTTTGCAAAGCCGAAGCAGGGTGGTTTGCTGCTGCGAGTACGGAATTAGGTGGCGTCGGCTATGCGGAATATAAAGGACGACCGGGTCGCTCCTAAATTGCAGTGGTCAACAGGCATCCTCTCCTCCTTTTCAACCCCGAAAAACAAACAGGTGTCCCGAATGTGTTTCATCCGCACATCGGGAACATCGATTTTCATTCATTATTGCAGTCCTCGTTTACATAAATCTGGTAGAGAGGTATATATTCGCATTCGCCTCTTTACGACTGTTCTCATATTGTCTTTATTATTTATCCACTAAAATGCGCTATGCTTCTAAATACGTATACAAAGTTCAACAAACAAAGTTTAGATATTATGTGCTATATTTCTAATGCTTAAATATGAAACTATTTAATTTTGAACTTTATATTTTAAATCAATAGCTCTTGTTGTATTCTATTTATTAAATATGCAATTACACACTCACTATAAGCTTTCATTAATCAATTATAACTCTTGATCTTATGTAAGTAATCATAAGAAATAAATAAAATTTGAACTCAATAAAAAACCTTACTTATTGAATAATACAGTAATGTAAAAATAATGCAACAATAAACCATACTAAGTATTTCAATATTACTTTAGTTATTATAAATAGGATTCGAAATGTGAGTATGCATGTGAATGTTTTTTTATACAAAATTATTATGACGGCGAACCGATGGGGGTAACAGTGAATTATTAGGGTATTGAGGACTTTTATCAATAAAAATATTATTATAGTGTAATACCGGCGTAAATAAATATATTTTGGGATAATAGGTTAAAATGAATACAAATACTAGAAGTAAATGACAAATAATCACAGGTCTGATATAAACTTGTACGTGCTTACACAATGCAAATTGCAGTAGTTTAGTTGCTGCTTTAGAATTCTTTGTGGATAGCGTAGCGTTCGTTTAATTTTGCAAATGTTCGAAATGGAAAAATCTTTAATGTATGCGTGCGTGCGAGGAGGGGTTTTGCGCCTTAATACCCGTTTTATCTGGTGCCCATAATGTTGGGCAGTAAATAAAGTCATCATCATCACCGTCCGTTTTTGATGATCTCTCCTCAGGTGCTTTTCGAGTGTCTCGTGGTGGTTGGCACCCCGGGTTGTTTATGGGCCGGTTGCATGCACGCAGCGAGCGAAGGGGCGGAATCGTACCCCCCGGCCTCCTCAACCTTCCTCTCTTTTCCATCCACCTTCTTCCACTTTCCAACCTTCCGCCATGTCGCCACCACCACCGCCACTACACTACCAACTACCAAGCCACCCCCCGAAAACACGTTACAAGTGTCAGTCGTTTAGGGAAAGGTATTTCACAAATGCGGGCGCTCATTTGGCGCAGAATGGTACGGATACGTGTCACTGATGGAAAACTGTTGCTAAGAAAGTTTTGTACCAAGCTGTTCAAACGCTTTTTCGGCGGCCGCACATTCACCCTTCGCCACCCTCCGGATTAATTGCGCCCGGCAGAATTTTACGAACGGAGCGAGGGGATGTTTTCGAATCGGAACTCGAAAACCTTTGAAATGCACACCCTGCCCTCCTGTAGCATTTATTGAGCTTTCTCATTCAACAGGAGGAAAGAAAAGAGAGTATTCAGCTTATCTCTTAATCCCGTCTGTCCCCATATATCACGGGTCTTCTTCTCACCCTTCGCACCGACGTTGAAAATCCCCACGATCTCTTCTCCTTCACCTCCACCTCCACCACCCACCACAAACTCCCAAACGAAAAACTCGGAAGCTGGCATTCGGCCATCTTAACGGGAAGCCCGAGGCGGCGGCGACGGCCAAAAAATACACAGAGTGCGTCGGTGTTGGTTGGTATGGACGTGGGTATGGGTGAACAGGCTATGATGCATTTAATTGTGTAAGTGCGCATTGCAGATGCAATCCCGGGACAGCAATGTGGAGGCGAGGCCAGGCCAGTAGTAGTGGCTGTCGGATTACTCGGATGGTTATGGGGGTTGTAACAAGGTGCAAAGGGGCTCGTAAAGGCTATCCGGCCGCTGCGTGCTAACCGATAATTGCTTATTAAATTAGCCTTAAACTCTCCATAGCGTAAATCCAATTTGCTCGGGCTCGAATATGAAAAGTTAAAGCGATGTTATTAGATGTCGGGGACGGTGTGTCGGTTGGCGGGTGGAGAGAGGGTAGTGGTAGTTGGTTTTGCGGAATAGCATTTGCATCGATATATACCGCCAACGCCCCCCCCTCTTCATCCTCTATAACACAACACGCCCGAGGCCATACTTGTTGGTTCAAAATTACCCACCCGCACCATACATATACTACACTGCCAGTCAAAAGTGCAAAAACATTCACATTCCAGCTGTCATTCACTATTACTCAGCTTGGATCTACAACAGCTTTTTAAAAACCTATTCATAAAATACAAGACTTGATGAACTAACAAGAAAGGTATCGAAATGAAGTATTAGAATTAATGTATCACTCTTAAAGGTGACTTTGTTGATGAAAAAAGTCGAATATTGCTAAAAAGTTATTGTTTTATTAAGCATCCTACGAACATATTGAGTGAGTCACCAATTCCGTTTTGGGTTTACTCTCATATGTTGAGAAACGCTAGTTTAAGAAACGCAGTTTTCTACGTCATATATTTCATTATTTGTGGAATAACATTACCTTTAGTTACCAAAAATCTTTAATAATCTTTGGTTTTACATACTAGTATTCAAATATTTCAATATATCTTAATAAGTATGATTTATCTCCAGTTTTGACTATATATTCACACCAAGAAAAAATAACAAAAGGACTAAAGAAAGGAAAAATCCAGAGTGCGAAAAGTAAAAGAAGGAGAAGATGATGGAGATGAAGAATAAGAAGATGCGATGACGGTGGAGCAGAAGCAGCAGCAGCAGGAGGAGTTGGTTGGTTGGATGAGGTGGATGAGTTGGATGTGGAGAAGGAAAGGAGGAGGGAATGAAAAGGGCCCAACACACAAAAGCGAGTGGTAATTTAATCTGAGCTTGGGCTGACTAATGGTCCTTCAGATAATGGGAGCCCGATTGTCAATCGCGTGATTTATCCGCCGCCTCTCATTTGCAGCGCAGAAGATTTCCTTATCTGTCACGCTATAAACATTATCTGGATTAGCCGAGCCGCATTTTTCGAAAAAGCAATTTGTCAAACGCATTAAATTTTATATGGGGCCCATCAGTCTTTCGCGAACGAGGAAATTACCTTCACGACGATTTTTATTCCCCGACAAATTAATGACTAATTAAACCGTCGCCTGTTACGTTCTTTGCATACATCAAACTCATTAACTTACAAATTTATATAGTATGAAATTGTATACTTCTTATAGAAAAAGTTACGTTTTCTAATGTAGCGATTAAAATTAATTTAGTAATTTTATAAAATATCAAATTCACATTAAAAATCAAACCAATGTTTCTAATAAATTATTCTAATAAACACGTATTTTCTTTCTTAAAACTATTGTTCAACGATTATTGCTATAGAAACGTATTATTATCTTAATGGAATATTGACTAATCTTGGTTTATTGACTCTGTTGCGTTCATCATGAATCAAATTTCCCATTCATGGCGCCTGTCACCACATCATCCGTATATGTTAGGAGCCACACCTTGACCTTCCTGCGTATTATACCTATATGATAATTGACTGAAGCTACTTCCAAATCATTAAATCCCAATTGGAATTGTTGCATTATCCTTGCGTATCTCTATAGAATAGTAATAATTGTTCAAATATATACTTTATAACAATTAATATAAAAAATCTTTAAACTATACGTTTCACAATTGCTTGAAAATAACTTAATTTTTCTGTTTGTACTATTTGTACATTTGTTACTGTCACATTTATATATGTAATTCAACAATATGACATAGAGAACGTTCGTGTATAATTTGATTAAATGTTATATAAGATTATTTAGGATAAGATAAAATTTCGGTAGCATCTGTATTTTTCGGGTTGGTATTATCAAATAACAATAGATACTACAAAATTATACTATTGCTGATAATTTGAGGAATAATTATATAAAGTCAAATAAAATAATATGTTCGAATATTGAAAGTAAAGCACAATTCCAAATTTCATAATTTGATCAGAATGGGTATACTTTCAGGACTAATATACAGTTTATAATAAGTATTTTTGTTAGTAAAAATGGTTAAGTCAAATGTCAATAGATATGTTAAAATTTTGTGAACTATAGCACGCTTATTCATAATTTAATTATGTTATTATAAAGCGTCAATAACTTATTTAGATAAAGGCGGATTTAGGCTTTATATTTATAGACAATGCTTTAATCAAAGGTTTAAATTCCTTATAAATAAACCTAATTAACCCAAAATTTGGACCCCCTCATAAAGTGTTAGTCGAGGTTCCCAAAGAGTGATAATTGAGGCCCCCAAATAGTGTTAATCGAGGGCCCTCAAATAGTGTTACAGTGATAGACCAGAACCCTGAAAGTTAACGATCCGCCACTGCCTTTGGATATTACTACAATTACGAATATTACTCGTAGCCAATAATTTAATGTGGAA
This sequence comes from Nicrophorus vespilloides, assembly GCF_001412225.1. Lineage (NCBI taxonomy): Eukaryota > Metazoa > Arthropoda > Insecta > Coleoptera > Silphidae > Nicrophorus > Nicrophorus vespilloides. Next base: position 112,686 of record NW_017097256.1, read on the forward strand.
GTTTATATTTTTCGGTCTGCATGTAATTTCGCTCCAGAATAACATTATTTTTGATCTCCTTGTAGATGGGACCATATAGAAGGATACACTCGACGTTTTCGCAGCGGTATATTAAATTCAGCAGTCATAACATTCCAATATTTTTTAATCCCAATAAATTTACATGCGGAACGTCGGAGAGAAAAGGCAAAGAGGAAAAAGAGGCAGCGTTGGCGGCAACAGCCCTTCGTTTCCTCTCTTTTACTCACTCTCTTATATATATATTTTTTTTTTATTATTAGAATACTAGAGTGAACGCGACTTTGCACATAAAACGGCAGGGGGTTTGCGCAATAAACTTTACATCTTTTGAATTAAATCGAGTTCCAATTTCACGCTGGGTCCAAAAATATCTTAACGCTAAAATATTATTGTCCATGTATACACACATATACAAATAAATAATAATAAAAAAACGAATTGAAAATTGTAAAAATACAGGCGAAATTTATGGATTGCTTGCGCCGTTTATTTCTCGCTTCCTTCGAGCAGTAAACCATTTCAATGTGACACATGGAAAATAATCAGATGTTATTGATTGCAGCAGCAGCCAAAATCCCTCTTCCTTTCTGTATTCGCTTCAGAAAGAGAGATATATATATAGAGAGAGAGATTCATGCTGTATTTAATAAAGGAATCATCAACAGTTTGTGTGTATGTTTCATGAGCAGTTGGTGTCGCCTCGGGGAGAAGAAGACGTAACTTTCACCTCTGCGCGCCAGGTAATTTAACCGTTGTTAAAATATTCCAAAATTAAAGTTTCAGGCAAACACTTCCAAAATATAAACGAACTTTAAGAAACTAAACTGCCTTTGCGGCGACGGTGCAGTATCGCTCTTCTGGGATCTCTTCAACTGCAAGTTTATCTTATAATTAAGCAGTTTTCTATATATATGTACAATATCAATGCTCTTACTTCCCTAATTTCATAGCTATTATTAATATCATCAATGTTGTTTTATAAATGAATTAAAAAATAATAATTATCAAGTTTTTTTCTCTTATTACATTTCTATTAGTATTTTGTAGAAGTCCATAGTTACTAATTAATTTTTTGATTAATAATTAATTTTTCTTATTTTCAAATTATTTTAGTTTTAAAACAATTCAATAAATTGACCTTGTACAAAGGTGTGATAAAATAATTTCGTTTTTTATTTTACAATATTAATTGAATATGTCCGCGGGCATAGGGTTGGGGACATCTGATGTATAACAATTAAAGGGGTAGTTAATTTTCTGTGTTATGCATCTAGAACAAGGAAATCAGAAGGATAACGAGAGTCATAGACTTGATAGGGCGAGTGACAAGACTGAAATGGCACGTGGCAAGAGAAAATCTTAAATGGACCAAGACACTGATGACATGGCGAGCATGTGAGTCAAAGAGAAGCAGAGGTGACCACTGACAAGATGACATCCAGCGCCACGTGGAGGAAAATTGGTTACAGACAGCACATGAGACAACGACGTGGAAACAAATGGAAGAGATTTATATTCAAGAGTGAAGGCTTACAGATTGAAGAAGAATATAACATAATACCAACTACTGCTTATTGACAAGATGTACACTTATTTTTGACACTATCGGTTCGATTGTCCTTCAATTGGTCAATGATATATAAGTATATTCGTACGTGTATATCATGTAAGATATCAATTTATTTATACTTTAATAGTTCAAATGTCATGGATATAGATGTTACTGAAATTGCATAATACAGTTTTATGTATTTAGCACAAATTGTACAATGTTGTGTTATTATTTTGGCAGTTGGTAGCAATGCGGATGACTTTAAATTAAAGTTATACAGCTATTTTGGGTCACCCTGTACATACTGTGGTTTGGTGGCTTCCTGCAAATTAGATTTTTTTTGGCGCACGGTCCGATTGTCCTGCAAGCCGTCGAGGAGTTAATGCATTAGTGCGATTTGCGCACAGATAAATAACGAGGACGCGTTCCTGATCCGCCATAAATCCGTCGCCTGCTGCGAGTAGTCAGCCGCCGCCGCCGCCTCTGTCTCCAGTGCCGCCCCCGCTGCTCCCAGGTCTGCCAACGTCACCCCCAATCTCCACTTCCTCTCCCCTTTAAAACTCGCAATCAACATGCGGCCATTAATGTGTGTATGTATACGTGTGTGTGCGTCGCCCTCCGACCCTCGCCGCCCCCTCGTCCTGCGTGCGTATATGTATGCAGGATTGTGGGTGGGCGGGTTGATTGTGTGTGTGTGTGTATGTCGTGGACGGGTATATATCACGCAGATCGGTGGGAGGATCGGACGTTATCTATTGCGGGCGCGTCGTGTGCCGCCGAAACGAGCCACGCGCGTCCTTCCTATCTCATCCCTAACCATCCTAGGTTTCACCTTTTCCCTCTCTGTCTTTCGCATTCTCTTTATCGGTCCCATATATATTTGTCCTTTTCCCACCGATGTACTACCCGGCGCTTCCACTCACGTTCACTGTCCTCCTGTCCTGCTGGACCCTAGGTTGCCGCCAACCCTCCAAAAACGACGAGCTGCAAAACGATCACGCGTCACGACGCTCTAACCGGTTGATTTTGTCTCGGCTAAATCGGATTAATGCCACACACACACACTCTTCTTTATATCTATATATATCATATAGATATAGTTATACAGGCAGTACAAGCAAAACAAAAATTGGGGAAGCGGCGCAACCGTCCCCCTCTTCGTATAACAAAAACACGATTCATCAAGGGATAATAAATTGAAAATTGTTTGGCTTTTCAGTTTGAAAGCCGATTATTCCGGATGAAAGAAAAATTTCCCATATTGTTCTTCTGCACTGACGCAAGGTAGAAGTGCACACGATAAACCGGAGATTATGAAACCGTGCCTCGTCAGAGAATCAACTCAAGCAAACAAATAATTAATTGGACATTAATGGGACCGTGAAATATTAATATACATTTCTCCAACCTGCACATCTGTATAATCTTTAATTCTTAACCTATAATTGTTAATGTGTGAAAAAATTATGAAAATCTTCATTTTTGTCAAGTATTCATTATAAACAAAATATCTATGATATTTATAAATATGTATAAAATTTGTCTTAACTTTTTTTAATCATTGTCATAGAAGAAGAAAATAAATATATTCGAGATATTTTATTACTATATTTTTGTAAAAATCACAATTAACATAAGTACATTATATAACATAGCTTTCCTTATATTATTTATTTATTTAGTGCATCAGAATTTAACAAATTGTGCATTTCAATAACATCATCAAGGAACAAACTGATTACTTGTTTATCAAATTCCATTTCTCTACTCTTTCTCAATCATCTCACATTTCAACATATAATTTTCCAATTGTTTAGAGTACATCTCACTCTCCTCAATGTTCTATTCCAATTTCTTGGAGCAAGCAATATCTGCTTCCTATAGTTTTTGATATACATTTCTTTAACTTTATCCACAATCTGCATCTCGGACATCTTCAACATTAAATCTGCATTAATCTCAGCATACTTCTGCAACTCTTTCTTAGTCATACTGATATGTTCCATATGTTTAACTTGAAAAAATTTTTGAGACTATAAAAGTTTTTGCTGAAAAAAGTTACAGATATCATCTACATTAACACTTTAATTCAAATTATTCTTCTCTTCTAGCCTCTATCATCCCTTACAAACAGTGCACATGCACTAACTTTACTATAAACAAGTATTAGTAATACCATCTTTATATTTTATGTAAAATACGTATATTTTTACTAGAGTTATGTACTTTTCGAACATTTTCAAACATAAAATAAAAATTGGATGCCATCTGTTGTCCACGTAAGTTAATTTTTAATAAATATTGAAATTAAATATTCATCGATTTTGCGGTTTGAAAATGCAATTTCGCTTCGTCGAATTGCGTGAAAATGTGTGAAAGGACAAGGAGAGCGCACAATTACATGAATTTATGCGATTCAGAGCGGCGGTTTTCGTAATTGCATGTGCATGTAGTTTTATTACGCAGATTGAATTTTAATGCGTGATAAATATGGAGAGAAATTAGGGATTTCAGTTTTGTTGGGCGGCTTGGGTTGATTGGGGAGTGTAGGGCGCTCGTGCAACACACTCTATTTACATGGCCGCGGGGAAATTTATTGGCCTTTTAAGCTACAGGAGAGTGCAATAAATTTGTCGGCTAGATTAGAATGTACCTTTGGAAAATTTACAGCGACTTAAAGCGGATCGAATGAAAATGCTTTGATTAGGTGCGCTCGACGTTCCTTCGTTCGCGCGCGCCCTCCCCGTAAATCAAAAATAAAATTTACCGTCAGGAATATCTACTTACCTATCTGTTCTATCTGTACGTGCGAAAAGCAATAAGGTGGGAAGGAACAAACTCCTTCAAACTCATTCTTAAAAAAAAAATAACTAAATTTGTTGGTTTTAAGAATTATCGTTAGATGTTATTAACTATACGTAATTAGGATATTAAAATATCTCCAACCTATTTCACGATATATTTATAAAAGTTAAACTATGTTTTTATCAAACTATAAGCAATAAAATTTTAAAATTAGCAATTAATTTATCTAATGATTCAACTAAACCTGGTGCTTATTAGAAGTTCCAACAGGTCCAACTTAAATGTAAGTTATACCAATTGTTATTGGTTGTCAAAAAACTTATTTGACAGGTATAATTATTCCAACGTGGCAGTGGCGTAGTTAGAAATACCAGGCCTTTCCAAAAGAATCGTTGGATGGCCCCACTTGTTCGAAGCAAGGGTAGACTGTTAACTTTTGGGATCATGGACTAACACTACTTGGGCCTGATGCACCGGCTAAGTAGCGAGACGAATTATAATTCAAATATTTTTCGTGGATACGTAGATAATCCAAAGCCGTGGGCCCTTCCACATTGCAGACTTTTGCAGTGAAGTAGCTACGTCACTGTCATGTGTACACATTTAATAGTTGGTACGTTAGTTCATGTTTTTAAGTGTTATGTTTCATATTAATTTACATAACGGCTATGTATAACTATGTCTTATATAATTTGTTAATTCAAGTTAGCTTAGGTTATCTACATTTACTTAACTTGATATTACACGAAGCCTAAAGAAGTTCAAAATGTATGTAATTACTATATGTTAAAGCAAGGGTCCTCATGCGGCTCTATTACTGAGAACCTAGTTTTGGCTATGTTACAAAAATAATTTCACTAGAAAAATAGCGATCATTAGGCTACGTGTGTCTCCATAGCCTTCTTTTTCAATAGACAATACCTTAGAAATGGCATTGTTTCAAAAAGATTGCCAACTGTATTAAAGAGACATCGCTTAGCGTTTATAGTCTAGGAACGCATCTTAAGAGCTATTATTTACATATTAATATTTTATATAAAAAAATATGATCTCAGAAATTTAAATTTTGTAATTTATTATGTAAGTACACATTTATGTAATCCGAGTATTATGTAAATAGAGGTATTACTATATAAAGCAGAAATTTGCAAACTAAGGTGCGAAAAATATAATTGAAATCAATATTTTATAACATAACATATATATATATATAAATAAATACAAAAATTATAAGAGAAATCTGTCTGTATTATGTAACAAGTTTGGAAACCACTGGTATAAGGTATGATTTTATGTGAACGTTTTCTTTCCGTATGACTCAATTATTTGATATGTTAGAAAAGAAGTATGGAAAATGATTTATTTACGTCAATTGACAGGTATGACACAATGAATAATGTCATAACTTGCATTTTTATATCAAAATTAAATTATGCAAATTTAGATATTTAGTGAAATTATGAGAAAATGCTGCAATTTTATCATGGTTTGTTACATTTTTTTGTAATCGACGAAGTTCAATTTCGGAATGCATGAGACGATGAACAGTGACGTTGTGATGGGAAGGAATGGAGAGGTATAATGGACGATGATCGGCTATCGCGTTTTAGAAGCAAGGAAGTAAGTAAGTAGAGTGTGAAAATATCGCATCTAATAATAGTGTACTTGGGCAAAGGAGGAGAAGGAGGAGGTGTCTCCGCCGGGGGCCCTTCAAGGACAATAATGGCAATTTGTCGGCTTTCAGGTGGTTCGGGATATCCACCCTATTACTGCTACCATTGGAACGGCCGAACGTCGCCTCCAATTCCACTATGATAGGTTTATTAGGGGCCGCTTGACCCCACCAAATAAATAACTTAAAAGCCGTAAAAATCCTCAATCGCCCGAGAAAACTACCGGAGCCCTAATAAGATTCCACGGCCACTTCAAACAAAATAAAAAGAAGAAGAAAATAAAAGAAGATATTATAGCTTCCGGCAGCGATAATCAATCTCGTCACCGGCGAATCTTTATTGCCTGCAATCATATATATTAGATGTAATCTCTTTTACTCTACATTAATGTCCAATCCGCACCGCTGCGACAATCTCGTTAAATTATTTCTAATAAATTTTCAACATCTCGTACAAAAGAAATCCTACAATACGCAAAATCGATGAATATTCTGTAAAAATTACAAAAAAAAAATGAAGCAGAAATATTTTATATACCTCTTTAAGCTTATTTAATATTTATATCCTGACCTATTTCAGAAGCCACATGAATAAATATAAAAGTAGTTGCATTATATATAAACTATAATATCAAAGTGAATACTGAATTAACAATTGATTAATAAAATACAAATTGAATTGATTATATAGAATTAATTTGAATAAAATAGAATCAGAAATTGTATTCTCATTTTTGTTATTAGTTTGAAAATATGATCTATCAACAATACAAAATGTAAAAATAATATAACTTAATACTTTTGTTAATGATTACAAAAACGTATTTTCTATTTCTAAAAAAAGATTTCGTAAAATTATTTGTTATCATTATTATGGAATATCAGAAAATGCTCAAAAAATTTGAGTGAAATAGCAATCACAGTTTTTGAAAATGTTTCTAATCGTAAATATTTGTAAAAAAAAATGATCGTGCACGTGCTGAAAAAGATAATCTTTGGGAAAATTTTCTTATATAAAATCGAGAAAACCGAATGACATTCTGATTTTTTTTTTTAAATTTTGATATGTCCTCGGCACTGCTACAATGATAAGAAGAAAACAAAAATAAAACTATTTAGTATTATACTTAGCATACAGTTTACTGGTATCAAAAAAAGGACAAGTTCAGTATTATGGGTAAATAAATGGAAAAGAAGATGTAAATGTATACATTATCCACTTTTTGTTGTGCTTCATTTAACGATAAAATATAGCTGAACACTTGTTGAATCTTCTGGAGGTTTAATAAAAGCACATAGCATGTATTTCGGCAAATAGAACGGAATGGGTTATCTCGTAGTTTGGTGATTCGGGTGAGCATAATATAAACATCTCGACGTACGAAACAACAACAGAAAAAAACAACAAATTTCATGTAAAAGACATAATCGTAGTGTCTTCATCGTCTGCTTTATTAAATTGTATGCATTTCTTCATATTTTTGAGACTTTGTTGCAACTACAATAATATAAGATGGACGCAATGGAATATTTATTCTTTTGAAATAAAAATAATAAATAATTGTTATTAGGATTTTATATAGCAAGCGAGTTATAGTATGGCTTCGATTAGTCCAGTTTGAAAATTTCAAAATAAACTAAGTTTTCTAATAAACTAAAGTCTATTTAAGCGGTTTTTGTATATATTTAGTTCCTTGATTAGTTCTGTTTCAAACAGTACGAGATATTGGCGAAACCGATTATCCGCACTATACGAGATATTGCTGGAAAAAGAATCGTGTTTATTATTGATGCATTTATTTAGTATTGCTTGAGTAGATATAAATATTGATTAATAATTAAGTAATAATTTCCATTTCTTTTTCACCATATTTGATAAGTAATCAATAATTGTTGTTTCCATACGTTTATGTGTTATTATACATTATTTATATTCGTAAGTGGGTGAGTGATGTGAAGATTCCCATTCGTAACGTGTGTGTCTGTGTGTGCAGGATGCGCATTAAACGAAAGCTTGCGGAATGTTAAGTGCCAAGACTAAGTATGGTCGATGGAATTTATAGCGCCGAGTCTGCAGAGGAAACGAAAAGAGAGTGTTAAATGATGCTGAAACATCTGGATTAGGGGGTTCAGGACTAAAGCTCTAGCTGGCACAGAGAGCTTCCAATGCTCATTTTCATATCAAAATGCATTTTCTTTGCTGCTTGATGTCGTAAATAAAGCACCCAAAAAATATATATATTTATAGAAAGAGAAATACGCAGAAAATACTGACTTCTGCATATTATAATAATTGTGTTTTTTAAGCAGCATGAGCGAAAAAGGCATATATTTAAACCTAATACCTAGCATTTATGATTAACTTGTCAAATGTTGATGGCCTTATTTATTTCAAACTTTGAAATTAGAGAGAATACAATTAAAATTCTCTCTACAATGAATCAGTGAAGAATATGTGTTAAAATACTACCGTATAAAGAAACGTAATAATATTACGTAAAATTTGAAAAAATCTAGTATTAACTGATTTTTTAATTCTGAAAATTAAACAAAAATTGATTATTTATTTAAATTAAGCATAGAAAAAGTGAATCTAGTATCCACCTGAAGTTTGACATTTGTCCAGCTGACAATTTATTTAAGAAATATTATTTTGATCGTCATCATAAAAAATACCCAATAAAAGTCTATATTCGAATAATTGCAAAGGAATTAATTCCCGCTATAAAAGAAAAATGGTCTAGTGGTAGAAGAATCATGTCAATCGAAATCTACCAAGATAATGCTAAACCACATTGCAGTGTTGATGACAAAGAAGTTGTTCGCGCTGGTTTTGAAAATGGGTGGAACATAAGAATAATATGTCAACCACCAAACAACCCCGACTTCAATGTCCACTATTTGGGTTTCTTTCACGCCATTCAATCATTACAACACAAACAGTTCTCGTCTAATATTGATGAACTTATTGCGGCCCTGTATAAAGCATGGTATGAAATAATTTCGGAAACACTAGACAATGTTTTCATTATATTGCAGAAGTGTATGGAATTGTCCATGCTTCATAAAGTAGGCAATGATTACAAGCTTCCTTACATGAGTAAGGACAAACTGCGTTTTCAGGGAACATTGTTAGCTCGTCAAAAACGTGACCGTTTATAGTTACTAATTTGGTGACAGTTACTAATTAGTGTTCATTGTCAATTTTTTACCATTTTATGTTATAGTTTAGTTTTGAAAATATATCCCTATGTATATTTTTTTTATGAAATTGGACACTTATTTTGGAACGGAATTTAAGTATAGTATTATTTATTATATAGTATTATAGTATTGCATTCTACTATTTTCTACATAATAACTATATAAATAAAAACTTAAAACTAGTTGATCTTTTACGGTTATAAATATAGATAAGTGCGAATCCTGGTTGATTTAATATGTCCTTGGGTCTTCGTCATCTGCTGGAAACGCGACGCGCATGCTTCTTCCTATACTGCAAACATATATATCTCCGTTTTTTCGCTTCTTCTTCTATTTCATCGTCTCCGTCGACGTCTTTTCCTTCTTATGCTTCTTCTTCAGCCCTTCGAAAAGCCTCAAAGTTTTGGGGCGCGTCGTTAATCATCACCGGAGCGCGCCTTCTCCGAGACCCCCGACGGCGACGTTCCTTCCTATCCCCCTATTTATTAATTTCCTGCGAGCACTTCCGACTTAGAGGCCGTAGCACCGAAACACGAGAGATATAGACCTATATATATATCTACACACACACACACAAAAACCGACAGCAGAAACTTTCGGATTGATATTCATTAACCAGTTTCGGTCATCTCTTCTAATTAATGCTTTTCCAGAACCCTTCTCACCGACCAAGGGCACAAAGAACTACAACAAAAAAACAGAGAAGAGAAAGATGGAAACCATCATTAATCATAATTTTCCATCGGGAATAATTAAATTATGCTACATCGACTTGCAAACAAAAATACAAAAAAAAGAGAGAGAGAGATAGAGAAAGGACAAACAGAAAGAATACAAATAGCCTTTTTTTAATTGTAATCACGTAATTCCGGTAAATTATCGTCAAGGTAATACCTGACAGGCGACTGTAAATCATGCTGTTATATAAATTAGGAAATAAATTGCCCTGCTGAGATCCAGCACACTTAACTAGAACTAGAGACCTCAAACAGTAACTTTATCAGTGTTTCCATGAACAGCTTTTGCTCAAGTTATTTTATTTATTTATTAATCTTTATTAGTTCTTTCAGTCGAAAAGTTTTATCTTCTTAATATTACAGACAAAAAATGTATTTATTTTAAAATTTAAGTTTAATTTCATTACCAGATAAATTAATCAATAATTAATAGAAATTAACATAATATATTAACGGAAGTAGTAATATTTGTTTATGCCAAATCAAAAATTTGAATAGTTTATGTCTTTTACTTTAATAGTCGGAACATTGACTCTTCTCAATGTATTACTTTGTGTTTCCAATTAAGTAAATATAAAGATTCTTAATGTTGTAATTCTTGATTGGAATATTAAAAAAAAATCGTATATTTAGATTATATAAATTAATAATCTAATGTATATTATTAATATTCTTATTTGGGTTTTCGGTTCTGTTTAAAACCGGATTATTCGAGGATTTTAAAAGAGTAAAAAAGAGACTCGAACGCTGTTGTTCGGCGAAAGTTAGTATAAAATAATTAATAAATAAATATAGAATGTTTTTTCTGATTTTTTTTTAATTTATTGATTATGTGTTCTTACCTACACATAAAATAAGGTATTCTCTGAAAATTTCAGGATTTACGAAATGTTTAGGTGCACTGATCGCACTATTTGAAGTATTGCTGTATTTGTGTTTTGGATTCGCAATTGTCTTTAAAAGTGAAGAAACACTTCAATATCCAACAATATTGAATTTGAGAACTAATGTTGATAGAAAGTAAACTAATATTGTAAAATAAGAAAATTTTATTGTTTATTTATTAAACATAAAAAATACATATTCGGTAACTAAAAATTTAAGTTTATCACTTTTTTTGTTTTAAGATTTAGAACATGCTGTTGAATGTAGAAAGTTCATTTTAAATGTTTACATTCTTTATATCAGCGTTTCTCAACCTAAATGCTTATAACATATTGACGCAAAGTGACAGCTGTCATTTCGCGAAACATAGAGCTTGAGAAACGCTGCCTATATATGTCTAGTTAAAACTAAAAACAATACGAAATAACGTTAAAAAATATATAAAAATAATAATGCGATAAGATTAAAAGCATTTGAAAGAAATTAAAAAGTAATGTTGGTGGCTTCATTCGTATTTTCCAAGGTAGGAATCGCAGGAAGGACAGAAGTGGTTGCGATTCCTGCAACTTTTCATGCAGTACGGTAACCAAGCGCACAGAAAGCAACTGAAAAGAAAAATGTAGATACATATTTATATTTAAAAAAAATATGAGGCTGAGATGAGGGATGATTAGACTCACCAGGTTAAGCACATGCACATGGCCATAAAATGAGTTTTCAAGTTGGTCTTCGATTTAACGGTCGTCGAAATATCTGCATGGCACGAGTGGCAGATGCATCTCTGAGGATCTGGCCCGAATTGGACTGGAGGAATACTTGGTAATACCCTCGGCGTATCTAAATTGTAAACAAAAAAACAGACATTACAGAATGATGTTTTTGATTTGAATACAGATTTCAGGTGACCAAACGTACTCGTTTAACTCTTTGAGGGACAATGTCCCACCTTTTAAACATGTCAAGTGAGACATTATAATCATTCTCCAGGAAAGAGGAATTATCCTTTAATATGGTTGGTATGTCAAAGGATGATCTTGATAAGCCATACCATTCGATGTGAATTCAGTTGACGTAGAACTGTCTGATTCAGTTGCCTAGAAATTTGTTAGGTCTAGAAATTTAGGAATTTCTGGCCCTTCAAAGAGTTAAGGAGTTTCGAACTGATTTTTCATTACTCATATTCTTAACAAAACTACCCAAGAAATTGATTCTGATAATAATAATATTTCAGCGACACTTCGGATTAATTTTGCAATTCGAATTCATTATCAAATCACACTTTATAGATTACATTTACAGAAGTAGTACTGCTCCTGTATATTTTCTCAAGTTTAAAATAAAACATCGAAATTTTCTGTGCTTAGGAAAGCATTATTTCTCAATGAACCGTCGTAAATTACACAAGAAATTGCATCTGATAATATTTCAACTGAAGATCTATTTGTACCTCTAGTTTTAAGGAATTCAATACTGATATTAAGGATACATTTCTAAAAGAAGTAAAGATATGCTTTTTTTTAATAAAATTTCCATCAGTATATTCAGAAATTATTCATCAATGTTCGCTGAATTAAATTACTTGCAGTGGATTCTTGTTTACAACAAAGACGTGTAAATATAACCCACTTCGACATTGTATACACACTCAAAATGAGATCATTAGTATTTTAAATTCAAAACTGTTGATATTCTAATTATTTGGAGGACATTTCGTAAAGCATTAAAAAGAATACATAGTAGAAATACTGGAATACCTCGCTTAGTCCGAATTAATTGAGCAAAATAAAAATAAATTCGAACAATTGTTATTTTTAGTTTCTTTTTCTATTTATGTATTTTATTTTTATGCGGTTTTAAAAACTTTGATTTTTCCTGTTTCAAATAGTCCGGCATATTGGCTAAACCGGACTATGCAATATATTTATGTAATTAAAGCATTATAAAGTATGATGAATATAATGAAATATATATGATTTGCATATTATAGGGATTTTTTAAAAGATAAAAAAACATATTAATTTTGTTTAAACTTTCGCACATAAAAATCTATTTATTAGTAATGAGAATTAATGGTCAAAAAGAATGAGATCATCAGTGTCTTAAATTATAAAGTCTGTTGATATTCTAATTATTTCATGATTACTTCAGATAGTTATAGTAAAAAAATGTAGATAATAGATTAGGAAATTCACTATAAAACATTAAATTGAGTACATTGTAGAACACCTCGCTTAGTCCGGATTAATCGAGCAAAATAAAAATAAATTCTAACAAAAATATTACATAAAAATATTATTTTTTCGTTTGTTCTTCTACTTGTGTAGTTTATTTCTAAGCGGTTTTAAAATCTCCGATTGTTCCTGTTTCAAATAGTCCGGGATATTAGCTAAACCTAAACTATTACACAGTATGACGAATAGAGTGATATATTTGTGATTTGTATTTTATTATGGGACATTTTTAATAGACGAAGAAAAAAAACCATTAACGATTATTCAACTGAGTTGCCACCAATTTATTTCAATTGTTCCTTCAATTTACGACTATTCTGAAGAAAAAATGCAATAAAAAAACAACAAGAACATGACTTGGTTTGCATTATGAATATTAGATATTTTATCTGCAAAGAATTTCTCTGTTGATATCCAACCATTATTTAAATCTATTATTACAAAATCATGTTAATTGTTGATATGTATTATTAAAATATTGCATCTTAAATTGTACACAAAATCCGAAAAAGTACGTTAAGTTTTTGGGAGAGATTTGAAGAATGTTTAATTTAGATTTCCTTAGATAAGTATGATTAGCAGATAATTTCACACAATATGATTGTCAGTTGTACAGCATTTACAAAATATCATTATTATGTTAATTAGTGTATTAATATATTTTGAAATTTTTCATGTAAATAAAAAAGGTTGATTTTTTAAATTATTTAAGTGGATATTTGTCAAAAACCAAACTTACTGGTATTTTCCAGCCTAATGAATGGTACCTCGTCCTGCATGTTGTCTGCGAAACGAAACTATTTCTGAGCCTGAAGAGTTTCGTCGACGCCGGTCACTCTTGCAATGCAATGAACTGAGTCAAGGTTGGCGTTTCTGCGTGAAAACTGTTGCGCATAATGCACATCTTATTCGTATCAATCCAAGAACGTTTTAATCCAGCGGTTTCCAACCTTTATGCTACTACGCCTCCCCCAAAAAAAAATATTCGCGCCTCCATTACCTTTTATTATTTTAATAGATTAAATAATATAGACACGTTTTATTTATTTGAAGATATTATGGTATAAAAAATAATTTATTAAAAAATTTTGGCGCCTTCTCTGGCAATAGTTCTCCCAGGTTGAAAACCGATGATTTAAAGTATCTTAAGTCTATAATCGTACGTGTAATACGAACTACAAATAAGAAATATGAATGTGAGACGTTAAGTGTATTAGATAGTGTACTTTATAATAGAAACGAACTAGAGACATCAAAGGCGTCTTTTAGTCGCATTATTATATAAACATAAACATCAGCATAAAGGAATCTCTATCGTGACCCAGTTCGATACACTTTAATATAAACAAAGGGCACATTCTCATCGATACTCCTATACTTTTACTCCGAATTCAAGTCCTTATTATAAACATATAAAGATCGTTACATGTACAATCGTAATCGATCATCTTTTATATAAACAAATGCATAGAAATTTGTCCCGGTCTTATAATAAACAAAACCATCAATCGATCACAACTCCCACCCCGTATTAATAAGAATTAACTTTGTAAGTAGAATAACTATTTAGAATTAGTAAAACCTTCAAAGACTGATATAGTCTTAGTCAACCTATCGAAGTAACTACATTGGAAAGGGACCCCAAGAGTACCAATTATATTAAACTTGTTTTAAACCAATTGAATTATTTAATTCTCAACTACTGAGACTCTACAACGATAACATCAGACAATATTCCACTGTGTCCAAAATTCCATCCCTGGGACACGACAGAATTAGAGACAACGAAAACTTTCTGAGAGGATTAATCTTGTTTATCTATTATACACACATGAAAATTAAAAAAAAAAATTGTATGAAAATTATAAACTACATATTTTTCTTTTGAATAATCATAAATATTTATTATATATGTGAAGTGAGGTAGCTGGATCATCTCATTATTTTTGTGTCCAACAGTTATTATTACAATTATTATTGTTAATATAGTGTATTAACGAACTAGAGATGTCTCTTAGTTGCCTTATTATATAAACATATATATATGCTTAATAGAATCAAGAGAACCAAGCGTAAACAATCCCATCAACACTCCTATATCTGTACTACACTTAAGTCCATTTATAAACACATAATAATCTTTACACGTACAATCATAATCGATTATCTTTTTCATATGAACAAATGAATATGATTTTGTCCCAGTCTTATAATAAACATGGTGGTTTTGTCGAGGACGATTCCCGTGGAAACGTTTAATCATCAATATATACAAAGCCCTACTCCCAATCACAACTCTCACCCCGTATTAATAAGAATTAACTTTGTAAGTAGAATAAGTATTTAGAATAAAGTCTCAGCAGAACCTTTGAGGACATGTATAGTCTTAGTCAAACTGTTAAAGTATCTACATTATCTTAGAAAGAATCCCAAGAGTACCAATTATTATAATAATCTTGTTTATCACCAATTGAATTATTTACTTCCTAAAACTGAGACTCCCATCCCTGGGACACGACATTATATCCATTTAAAAGTCTTTTTATTTCTCTTATTAACCCATTTTTAAAGCTTGTTATCATAAAGATAGATTGCTTTATTAATAAATTAAAAAAAATAATCTTGGATAAAAATTCAGACAACAATAATACTGTGAACAAATGTATTTGATTATATTAATGTCTTTCACTTGATTCCCTTTATCTATTATTAATAATTGCATAATAAAATATGGACATTAAACATTTTAAATGAGATTTAACAGATTTTGTTAAAGTGAAAGATTTTTATTTTATTGAAACATAAAAATTGTGTAGTTTTTTTTACATTTGAATCTATTACGATGAGACAAGTAAAAAACACTTTTTGTAATTGTTAATGTTAAAAAAATAGAAATTTTGGAGCGAACGAATTTGTTTCAGATGAAACATTAGTATAATGTTTAATTTCTTGTTAATTGTTAAAGTTTTAGATGATGAATTTCACATATTCAAAGCTATTTAACTTTATTTTATACGACTTCTTATGTAAAATATGCTGCGCACGTGTTTTTAAATATAAACTTCTTTTTCTCTAGAAATATAATGCTTTCTTTAATTTCTGTTGATGTTTATACAAATGGATATTTTTTGCATACACATCCGTTTTTCACACGTCACTTTAACTACATGGAACTCTCACTTATATTTATTTAAGATAATAAGCTTAGTAAGCTTTCATCCGATAATATCGTTAATGCGCCTAAAAATATATACAATATGTATATTTTCTTTGCATTTTATTATTACTTTCTTCATAATTCTCGAGATGCTTTACTCCACAATATTTATGAAATAGTCAATAAACTTATTTTCTTTTTCTCTAAAAAAATATCGAGAAGATTTAAATTATCATCAACTTTAATAATTTCAAAAAAACAAAGATTTTTTACAAATTCGAAGCTAAAATTTAAAAAAAATACTCAAATTGTTGAACGTATTTTACACAATTCTATAATGTTAGATGACAACATTCTCCATATCAGGGGCTAAACTTGATCATCCGTAACCTGTTTTTTTAGCCAAAATTTAGTTTAAATTTAAAATAAATCATCAGAGATTATTTGGCCATCCATGCTCTATATCATTCAATATCTATTGTTAAAACTAAGTGCACGTAGGCAGACCCATACATACAAACTCTGTTATTGCGCACTTGACGTATGATAATAATAATCTCGTTACTTTAAAATTTTTAAA
The DNA here is from genome assembly GCF_001412225.1 of Nicrophorus vespilloides. Lineage (NCBI taxonomy): Eukaryota > Metazoa > Arthropoda > Insecta > Coleoptera > Silphidae > Nicrophorus > Nicrophorus vespilloides. The sequence continues at coordinate 129,530 of NW_017097256.1, forward strand.
TACTATATGACTTGTAACGTACTAAATACTGCTTTTTTAGCAAATCAATAATAATAATTTGTTGTGACCAACCGTTCTATCATCATTCATTGTTTAACTATGATTATTAATTGTATTTGTCCACACTCTGATTGGAAGTACTATTTAGTGCACTCTGATTATTCAACACCAATACAATAAATAACTATAGTATAGTGCTCTATATCATTCAATATCTATTGTTAACACTAAAATAAAAGCTAAATTAAAAAAAAAAAACACTGAAATTGTTTTTTTTGTAGAAATATTATTTATTATTAATCAATAATCATTAACGGAAATTATTAAAAATAACTACCTTAAAAATTAATACAACACAAAATTAGTAACCAAAGAAGAATTTTTCGTATAGTACGCGTAATTTGTTCCGAACAGTTTGAAATCGGACTAATCGAAGAATATATAACTAAATAAACCGCATAAAAAGAGACTTGATTATATATAGAAAGAAAAAAAAAACGATATACAAAAAAATATTTGTGTTCTGTTGAAACCTATGCAGACACATTGAATGTTATAAAATAATATACAGCAATACCTCGCATAGTCAGAGCATTCGGTTTTGCAAGTATCCCGGAACTGTTTGAAATCGGACTAATCGAGGAACTATGAATGAAGCTAGTCTGTACACATTGAATTTAGCAGTAATAGTCCCGATTATAGTTTTTATGTACTGCTTTTGAAAACGTACTAATCGAGGAACTAAATATATACAAACATAAACCGCACAAAAATATACTAATATTTCAAAAAAATATGTATTTCTGGTGTGCTTAATTAACAAGTGTATTTTTTGGACAATACTATTAGAAATAAATTAAAATTGTATTCAGCTATTTAATTGTAAGAAATGTTGCATTATTTCATTTTATATTGGCAACAAAGAGATTTACTGTTTCAAATCCATTTATGACAAGATTACATATAGTGCATTTGTTGATAGTTTATAGCAGACAAAGCTATCTTGTTCGTTATTGAAATCGACTATTTATCACAATCATTTTTTCTATTAAAAATGTAACAACGTTCTACCTGATCGTTCGCAATCGTCGCGTTTTATAAAATTATATTGATATTAAAATATTTAAAATATGAAAAGATTATTTTGATATTGTATGCAGTATATTATTATTTTTATATAACTACATCCACTTTATTAAAAGTAATCACAGTTTTTAAATGAAAGATTACATATTTACTCATACGTACTCATTTTCATGTTAATTTCCTTGCTGGGCTTTTCTGGTGGCCTATTGAACTTGAACTTTTGCATCATCTCGAGTTGATCCTCGCTCCCTTAAGATCGATATAATTAGTAATGAAATATAGAGAACTATAGCATACATATTTGTATATTATTAAATGTAAACTTTTTGTCTAACGATGTTACTAACAATATGTAAGTAAAACAGATTGATATTAGATTATTTATTAAAATGTTTCATTTCTTGAAAATGAAATGAAAATTTATAATTAACGTTGAAGATGAATTATAAATATTTTCAATACGTACTTGATTCAGATATATTGTTGTACGAAGTGCTCATCGTAGTTCAGATGAATGAATGAAATACGAACACGTTGGCAGTTGCAGATCAACAGAGCTTGAGGTAGTGCACGTTGGCACACCCATACATACAAACTCTGTTATTGCGCACTTAATGTATGATAATGATAATCTCGTTACATTAACATTTTCAAATACTGTATGACTTTTAACGTACTAAATACTGCTTTTTAGCAAAGCAATAATAATTTGTTGAGACCAACCATTCTATCATCATTCATTGTTTAACTATTATTATTAATTGTATTTGTCCACACTCTTATTGGAGGTACTATTTAGTCCACACTGATTATTTTACACTAATACAATCAATAACTATAGTTAACACCCTTATCGAAGGTACTATTTACACTATGTACACACACATACAAATCTGTAACCTTTTTTATCACTACCCTAAGATTAAGAAGCTCAACACGACCCTCATATCTCTTTTACTCCCAAATTTTGATAACGTACAATCCAAGGGACAAATAAGTTTCAACTCCTGTATATTATTCTGTATTATATCTATCTTCTTACGTATAAGACGACTTTTTTATAATTATAAGTTAGGCATTCATCTTAACCGCAACCTAAACGTTAAGACAATAAACAGTAATATCATTACAACCAAAAGTTGTACCAACTTCCGATCCAAATTTGGAGGTTGCTCTGTAAAGATCTTTCTCCAAAGCTTTAAAATGTATTCTCACTCCTCCTCTACTGAAAAAGTTCTTTCAATTTGAGATGAAAATAATAAAGCAAACATACTGATACCCCTCGGTCCAACTGTACAATCATGTCTCATTCCCAAACATCCCCAATTTTACAAAATTGCTCCAAGAAAGACTATCTCAAAGGATTTCCACACACAACCATCATACATTATTGTTGTTTCAACACATATCGAAACACCTCTCCCGCGACAGTAACTCAAACGAAGAACAAAAATAATAATTTGCTTTTAATTGCTTTAATTTAATATGTTTGTATTTTTCATTAAGGTAACATTACAGTTGACAAAAACTAAAATAAAATAGAACATATTGTTGAACGTATTTTACACAATTAAAAGTGCCGTATTTTTCGGACCATAAGAAGGGTGCGCCTTGCATAGAACAATCGACTTAAACTTGGATTGCTCCAAGGTAAAAGCGATTCCATAAATTTGAGTCTTATGGTCTAAAAAAAATACGTTAATCGTGGTGATTTATTCATAGTAGCCCAGGTAGGAGTCGCAGTTAGGACAATAATGCAGGCGACGCTTGAATCTATTCATGAAGTACGGTAAACAGGCACACAGGAAGCAACTGAAACGAAACATATAAACTCATATTGATTGAGATGAGGTATGATTTGTTTCACCAGGTCATGCACAGGCATCTGGCCGCAGAATGTGTTGTCTTGCTGGTCTTCCATTTTATGGTCGTCGAAATATCTGCGTGACATTTGTGACAGATGCACCTTTGCGATTTTGGTCCGAATTGGACTGAAGCAATGCCCGGCGTATCTAAATTGTGTAAATAAACACACACATATTACATAAAATGAATGTACCTCGAGACTGTGTATGTGTAATATAAATTTAACTAAACAAATATAAATTATAAACATAATAGCAGATATGTAATAGGAAATAACAGACAGGAAATATTATTAGATAATTTACTTTAATCATTCTTTTAGATATGTGTGTGTAAAGATATGTAAAATATGTCATAAAAAAATTAGATAACCAGAAACGATTATTATTTTTATGGCATTATTAATAGAAAATATATTTATATTATTTACATACTTGAAAAATGTAAATAAACAATATATTAGAAAAAAGATTTTTGTACAACAGCATTGAAATTAGTAAGAAATAATTGAGTAAAAGTTATAAATAAATATTTCATTTTTCATGTAACAAATACATTTAATTTTATTTACTTCTTTTCCTATATTTCTTAAACTAATAATTGTTTAATTTACTTATTTCTGTTATTAATAATTTAATAGTCAAAATCGCTATAAACTTATGGAAATAAATCAAAGTTTTTCTGAATATTTAACTTGAAGGTAAAAAAAAATCAATTAATAATCATTAAATAATGAAAAATTTAAACACGAACTTTTCATAAAGACTTAATTATATACAATAAGAAACTGAAGAAGCGTTGTAAAATAATATGCAGGAATACCTTGCATAGTACTATTTTTTTAGAATTTATTTTTAGTTTACACAATTAAAATTCAGTTTGTTTAGAAATTATAATGAATTAGTTACAAATATTTCCAAATTTTTGATATAAATTTGCGGTTTTAAAATCTAAAGATTTCAGATACTTCTTTTGTTGATTGATCTTATGATAGCCATGGCTACCTTGTTCGTTCTTGAGATCGACTTTTTAGTTAAGAAGTGATCGCGTACAAGTTTTTTGTTTCCTTTAATAGCATTATAATAATCAGTTTTTTCAACTGTTTGCTTTTATATAATAGAATTATAGTTATTAAACTTTTGTGCATTGTTTTCAATAATTTTAAGAATGTATAGCATTTATATTAACATTTAGATTAATAATATTTGCATTAATACTTACTCATGTTCATTTTAATTTCATTGCGGGGCGTTTCTGGTGCTCTGTTCTGCATGAATCCTTGCATCATCTCGTGTTTATCCTCAGTCCCTTAATAGACATAGTTAGTAATAAAATATATAGAATTATGACACAATTATTAATGAATATTGAAAGTTTTTGTTTTCTATATGACTTAAAGCAATATAAAAGATTTGATTAATTTATTTATTAAAAATGTATATATTTGCACAAAATCATGAAAATTACATGTACATTTATAATTATATGATCCATATATTTTTTTTGCAATACGTACTTGGTTGAGGTATATTGTATGAAGTATTCATCGTAGTTTATAGGATCAAATCAAACTCCAAATATTCAACCACACGCACTCTTCAGTAGTTGAAAATCAACTGTGAATGTACCACAACACCAACATCATTTACAAACATCATGTATGAGTAATAGATAACGTTTATTTAAAGCAATCTGTCTTAATATAACAAGCCTAATCCTTTCACGTAATAGTTACGTTCTGAAACGTTGGGTAAGGTTGTATAGATCACGCCTCAAATAGCACTTTCATATGTTTTTACATTGGACCATTTATATAACGTGATAAGGGGAAAATTGCAAAAAAAGTGGAATCAGAACTACTTTGCGGACCTTTGCGGATGACTGATGGCATTTATAATTACAAATAGTTTCAATAAATCTTTAGCTAAGCTAAAATGAGCTAGAAAATAAGAAAATGGTTCATCCTAGGAAACCAGTCGCCCTGAATGTACCAATTAACGCATTTTTTTTGCAATAATACTAGAAAATAATAAAATGGTCCATCCTAGGAAACCAGTCGCCTTGAATGTACCAATTAACGCATTTTTTTGCAATAATACTAGAAAATAATAAAATGGTCCATCCTAGGAAACCAGTCGCCTTTAATGTACCAATTAACGCATTTTTTGTGAATTAAAAATAAATTGTATAATATTGAAATAATGTACTATTGAAATAATTTATTTTATTTTTTTATATACTTTGCCAAAATCTACTCGGTATTATACCGAATGTTTTGGCATATTGTATACGATCCTTCTAAATTATACACTTTGCAACTAACATAACTATATGTTTATGTATTGTGTTCTTTGTTTAAATTTGAAATAACGTTCAAAATCTGCTTCCGATCAATCGTTTTAAAGTGAACGGGTCCAATTCAATATTTGCATATCGAAATTGGAATTGGGCCTCGGCTCATCCTCTTCCTCCGATCACCCCGATTCTGCCAACCCCCCTGGCATCCCGTTGCACAGCCGACCAACCGCCTCCCATTTTCATTTCAATGCACCCGACGTTTTGCCATTTTCTAATTATCATTGGGACCATCATTGTGACCACTGCACACCAATCGGTGAGGTTTTTATTCTCGTTTCTGCCGTTTTGTTTGCAGTTGCAAAAAACATTACAGAACGGCAGATACGTTTCCATTTCTATTTTCATTTACTTATAAATGTGTCCCCATTATTTCGTAATTGGTCGTCGCCGCGCCACCCCCCGACGAATATCATTGGAATTTGGTGCGAAAAAATAAATGGTTTGCGGCTAAAGGCAATTTGTATGAGCGATATTACGGAGCGCGATTTCATCGTTTTATTCCACTTTTTTTTTGTTTCGGTCGACCGACCGACAAACATATCCATGTGTTTGTTACGTATGCTATCTTTTAATTCGTTCAGAGATCTTCCTTTGCTCACATTCACAATTTATGTACAAATACATGCAGATGTGTATCCTCGCAGAGCGACACAATATTAACGAAAAATTGCACTCAAATAAAAGACGTTCAAGCTTTACTTTTTTTTTATTGTACAGGATGTCCCAATTGAACTGCTGTATTTTTTTTTATTTGATTTTGGATTTTATTGAACCAAAAACAATAAAATGTTGGAAAACAATTAATTTTTTTCAATTATATTCAAATTTTCGTTTGATCTTTCTTCTAAGTAAATTCGAATATTTTGTTTGTTTACGAATTTCTCAATTAGGAAATTTTTCTCATTAGACAAGATGATATTTTGCAATTGGCTGTGTTCGTGCAAGCGCAACAGCTCCTTCGCTCTATCGAGCCTAGTTTTTTAGTCTCACATCGGTGAGATCTTCTCCTTTTTGGAACTGGCAAGGCTTCACTTTGAGTTCGATTTTGAGTAATTGTTGCATGGTTATTTTCGATAATTTTAGCCCAGTAGCCGTTTGTCTTCGACTGCGTCGCGGATTTCATTCAATTCGAGCCTTAACCACTTCTACCAGAGATTTAGTATTTTTCTGACCACCAATATAGCATTTTGTAACACTACTAGATTCGTTATAACATATTCGTTATAACATGGTTCGAGACACGAAAGTTTTATTCACATTAAGGTGATCGAGGGCTCTAACAATAGACACTTTTGGTTTTCCGCTCAATATAGCGTTTGAATTCCATCATTGATAACTTTTTTTTCCAAAAAACTAAGATGTAAATGCTTCCGCAGGCTTGTAAACAATAAAATCAGCTATCATTATGCGAAATATGGACAAAACAACAGTTCAAAAGTTATAGCAGTTTTAAGTTGGTTGCAGTTTAATTGGACCACCCTGTATAATTAACGTTTGTAGTTTATATACCTATTTTTTGTATTATATAGAAAAAATATAAGACTATTTTTATACTATACTGACAGATCAATTTTTTGTCTTAATATATGAATCGTCCTTGAAGCTTTCTTTTAAATTATTTATGAATACAGCAATACCTCGCATAGTGCGGCTTTAATCAATTGGGATAATATATAGAAAAATATGATGTATTATATGTATAATTAAAATTTCAATAAAATTTCAAGGTCGCAAACTTTATCACTTGTGAACCTCAAGGAAGAAAACTTTATAGTGGACGGAAGGATATTTGTCTCATTTAATAAATCATATCTATTTCCAATTTCAACACATAAAGTCTTTCCAATTATATTCATCATTCATTCATTTACAAATGGAATTAAAATAAAATTAATATTTAAAAAAGAAAACATTTATTTAGTTGTTTTTTTATCAAATAATTAATTATTAATACAAAAATTTAAATAAACGAATATGCAATTAAAAACAACGAGTTTAACACATTTATCATTCAAACAGCTGCGACATTAATGAAAAAAAAACTGTTAGATATAATTGATAAACTAGAAAATTTGTATTAAAATGCTTTATTTCAATAATAATTGGAACGAAAATACTGTTTCCACTATTTAAATTATTAATTTCAAACACTTTAGTTAAATGAATATAATAAATTAATAAAACCCATTTAGTAAAATACAAACATTCAGTTTATACAATTATTATATATATTTATTGTAAAAAAAAGTAAAATTCGTGGAAATATTTAATTTTTTTTTTATGTCGTATATTCACATTTATTATGTTCATTTTAAATGTGATATATATGTTGACATTAAATGGATAATCTTTCCCGGTGGATAGTTACCATTATGATGATTTGATTTTTTAATTTGTTGGTTGAGCTGTCGTCTTGTAGGTTAACTTCAGTAGATATGATTGATGCTCTGCAATTCCACTATTTCCTTTCACTGTGAATCTTCTGCTATTCTTAACATTGCTATCCACTGTCATTGTCCATCCAATTGGCTGAATGTCCATTCATTTGACTGTCCATCTGTGATGAACGATGGTCCCTATTGCTGCAAGACCGAGATGGCTCACAAAGGGCCTGGCTTGACCAGGATTCGAACAGGCGCACACGAAATAGGCCATTGAAGGATACTTTGTTATATTGTTGTAAATAATTCCTTCTGATTTTCCACTATATGACATGTAACTTGCTAAGTATTATATAATTTATAATTAGTCAAATTAGTTGCACTTACTTAAATTAAGATTAGTACGTCATGATGTTATATTTAGTGTTTCCAACCTGCAATTTCACGGTTAGCTGATTTTTATAATACTAACTCATTCATCGGGATTCATGTTTTAAACTAAAAAAATGTTTTTTTTCTCAATCTTATCAACTTTCTTCAATCGATAAATATTCAAAAGATTTGGTTAACCATTTCTTTTGAGAATACAGAATGGGAATCGGACCTAGTGATTTAGTAGAAGTGAATGATGAAACTTCCTCATCTATATGAAAGTTTTCTATATAAATCGTTATTGATTATAAAGATCAACAGAATCAAAATTGGTTTTTCAAATTTCTGGCACAATTATCATAAATGATCATTTTGATGTTCTGTGATACTTAAAACTTATTTAAAATATTATCTATCTGTATATATTATCTGTACAGTGTTTCTCAGTCTATGGGTAACG